>NW_026533201.1:320000-352500 GCF_028296485.1 Oppia nitens | reverse complement strand
TTATATATAAAGTTATATATATATATTAGTTGTTTACCTATTTTTATCACACAATATATATATATACAGTATATATATATATATATWGCTATAATGTATAATATTTTACTGTAYATATATATATATATATATATACTGTATATACACTTTTATATGGTGTGTGGATATAAAGGGATCGTTGGTTTTCAATGTCAAGGAAAATGTTTTGATGAGATCATAGCATAGCATAGCATATCTCTCTWTCTCTCTCTCTCTCTCTCTCTCTCTCTCTCACTAAACAATGTATATCCAGAGTATATCCTAAGCATTATATATACTGTATATATATATATATTGTATTTTTGCGATTACGTGAATCCCAGTGCGCGTTATACTATACTACATAAGCTATAGCTGCTATTTTTACATACATATAGCCCTATGATCAGTGAAAACAGTATGTTTGTATGTCATATACCGTACAACACACACACACACACACACACACTCATACCACCCGACCATCAAAAACGATAGATATATAGCACTTATATCTTTCTCGCTCTCTCTCTCCTTTCCTTGACATTCACTACTACTACTTAACGCTAGCCTATTGTCTGTCAATAGGTTATACCTAAAAATATATATACAGTACTGTATATATAAGTAAAACTATTATTTCCTATTTTTATATAACATTGTATTATATAAATATATATATATATATAATATAACGTTTTAAGGAGCCCAGCGGGGATAGTATAGTATTGTTGAGAGAGACCAGGGTCATTTATATTATATATTATACAAATACTAGAGCACAGTTGTGTGTGTGAGCTCAGGTAGCTAACAATTCACATGACTGTAAGCACCTGGACTATCGGGTACGGGTATTGTGCAATATATAGTATATATATATATATATATATATATATATATATATATATATATATATATATAATCTAATGCAATTTATTAGTTTTTATTTGTTAGGTTGCAATTTAACATGCACATTTTTATACATATATATTTATAGTATAGTATAGTACAGTAAAGTATATTTATAGAAACATTTTTCTTTATTTTTTTGAAGATTTCCTGCAAAATAATTTATATATATATATATAAGTGATTCAAATATAACAACAAAATGTGATTTTAAACAGTATTGTTATGTATTACTATTTTTTTTTGGTGGGGATATAGTTATTGTTGTTATTTTTTTTGCTCTCTCTCTCTCTCTCTCTCTCTCTGTTACCAAATACACTATACACTAGTCTATTGAATAATAATACTTATATAATATTACAATACACTACTAGTAGTAGTAGTAGTAGTCAACAACAATACATACATTTATATATATATATATATATTATATAATGTAAGAGAGCAACAAAAACAGCTGCCGATAAAAATAATAATAATAATAATAATAAATCCTATTTCATATATATATATATATATAAATCATATATAAAAATACATTACTTTAGTTTATAAGAGAGAGAGAGAGAGAGAGAGAGAGAGAGAGAGAGAGAGAGAGAGAGACTACAGGAAATTAAAATAAAACTAATATTATTTTTTTTTTTATTTATTTATTATTATTATTATTAATATTTTGTTGGTTTCATTATTTATAATTTATATATTATATTTGTTTAAATTGAAATATTAAAAAAAAAATCTAAAAAAAATAATAATAATAAATATTTTATTTAGATTAAAAATATATTTATTTTATTTTTTCTAAATAATAATAATAATAATAATTGTTTTTGTTTAGATAAAGCAATTTTATATTTTATTATTATTATTATTATTATTATTAATAAAAAAGTTATCTAAAAATTGTTTTTTATGTTTATTTAAACAAAAAAAATTGTTTTTTWTATTTCTCTCTCTCTCTCAATATATTAATGTTTATTTGTTTTATTTTTGTTTTATTTATTTTTGTTTTGTTGGTTCAAGTAAACAACTAAAATAATATATATATATATATATATATATATAATAAATTTCTAWTATTATTATTATTATTATTTTTAATATTTTTTTTGCTAAAATTATTTTTTTTGACGTAAATTAAAATAAATAAACAAACAAAACAAAAAAATAGGATAAAAAAAATTGCTTTTTTTATGTTTGTTTTTTGTGTGTTGCGTTGTTTATATAACTATACAGTAATTTATTTTTTTTCAGTCTATAGTTTTTTTTAATACATTATAATTATAAATATTAAAAAAATATTTTAGTATATACTGTATGTGTGTGTTTGAATATATAGTTATTTATTTTAACATTTATTTATTTTAAAAAATAAATATAATATCAACTATTTTTATAGATTATCATAAATATATATGAAACTATAATAAATATATATATATATAAAATAAAATTAATTTATTTATTAAATAACTATGCGTTTACCTAATTGTTACTTTTTAAAAAAACATTAATAAATATACAGTGATTTTCCAAACAAAAATTTTTTTTTGTGTAATTATTATTATTATTTTTCATATATAAAAATCAATACACACACACATACAATAAGTTAATACTAAATAAACAATACACAAAAAAAATAATTAAATAAATTATAATTATAAATATAAAAATTACTTAATATATATATATATATATATAAGGAAATTGTTGTTTTCAATTACTATTTATTATTAATATTACTAAATAATTTGTTTTTTTTATATATAAATATTAACATATTTTTTTTGTATTTTCTAATATATATTACTATAGTCAGCGCTAATCAACTAAAAAAAATATATAAAAATTTTGTTTATTATTATTATTATAATATAAATATATAGTCATAAAAACAACATCGACAACAAAAACAAAATATTGTTTTCATAATTATAATAATAATAATTTATTATTATTTTTATTACAAGTAGTAGTAGTAGTAATATACTGATAATATTAATTGCAAACTATTTTTGAATGCTTATTAAAATTACAAGTAAAGTATACATATATACAGTATATATATGTATATATAAATAAATTTTATATATATAATATTTGATGAATTTTCAAGGCTACATAAATAATTTATATATATATATATATACAGTATATATATATATATATATATTTCACATAAACATTATTTACATAAATATACTGTAAAATAGATATTTACAGTTATATTACACAAACAATCTCTCTCTCTCTCTCTCTCTCTCTCTCTCTCTCTCTCTCTCTATCACTGTATGTATGCGTTAGTGTTAGAGTTAAAACAATAAACAAAATCTAAAAATTAAATTATAAATTTTAATATATTTATATTTAGATAAATATATATATATAAATTTATATAACTATTGTAAGTTATAATCGACTACTCATATAACTGTTGTTAAGGCGCCTATAATATTAATATACAATATATATAATGTAAATACAGTATATATACTGTATATATATATATTATATAATATATTTAGTATTTAATTTTTAATAATAATAATAATAATAATACAAACATTAGTAAAATAATATATATATATTATATGTTAAAATAGATATTAAATTCATAGCACAACACACATACAAACACTGCCAAAAAAGTGTTTTATTACACAATTATTATAATAAATATATATATATATATATATATATATAATAAATATCTAATAATTATTTGCTTATATAATAATTTTTTTTGTATTTTGTTTAATTTAAATAAAATAATTTATATATACAATTATTTTATATATATATGTAGATATCATATAACATTACTAGAAAATTATTATTTATTTTATTTTTTTAAATAATAGTTTTCATAAAATATTATTTTGCAATAATCAATATAATATTTTTCAAACAAAAATATATATATAATTAAAGATAAAAGTATAATACTTTAAATATATTTATAACAAGAAAAAATTAATTTAATAATTAAAATATAAACTTATAGATAATGTAGTAAATTATTTAATGACTAATACTATTAATTAATGAATTATTATTATTAATAATTTTAATGTGTTTTTTTTTCAAGTACAATTTTGTTACAAAATTATTTATAACTTAATTTTTTATTAAAAAAATAAATTGTTTAAAAAATTATTGCAATTAATTTTAAATTAATATACTATATATACTGTGTATATATATATAGTGAATATAGAAATAAAATTTCCAAAATTTTTTATTAATTTGAATAAATGTATAAATAGCTAAAAAATAAAGTAAGAAAATATCTATATATATATATATATATATATATAAATAAATAGAAAAATAAACGATAACTTTAAAAAAATAAAATAAAATAATAAAATGAAAAATAAACACTAAACAAAGTTTAAGTTATATATACAGTATATATATATATATATATATATATATATATATATATAATAAATATATTGTTATATTTGCTAAAAAAAATAATACAAAAGAAATAAGTGAAGAAAATACTAAATAAATAATACGAAAAAAAAACTAAAATTGTATATAAATTTGTATTTTTTGTCATTTTTATTATTATTTTTATATTATTTCAATTTATTTTCTCTGAAAACAACAGAAATATTTAGAGAGAGAGAGAGAGAGAGAGAGAGAGAGAGAGAGAGAGAGAGAGTAAGTGAGAAATAAAGGAGAAAAATAAACAGAAATAATAATAATAATAATAATAACATAAAAACTATGATAAGAAAGAGAGGAAAAAATAACAGCAATAATAAAAAATAATAATAATATAAGAAAATAACAGCAAAAAAATATATATACTAATAATAAATACAAACTTTTTATTATTTTTATTATTATTATTATTTCTCTCTTTCTYTCTCTCCTAACGCTTATAAATATCTTAGAAAACAACAAATATATATAAAAACAACAAAAAAAATAATTTTTTTTATTTATTTTTATAGATTATAAGAATACAACAAAATACTAAATAATATTAATAATAATAATAATAATAATAATACAAAATTTTTTATGTTTGTTATACTTGTGTTTCAATTGATAGGGTGTTAAACATAACAATATATATATATATAAAACAAATTGTAGATTAAATAAAAATATAATATTTTTATATATAAACCAATAAAACAATATATATATATTCACATATTTATTAAGTATATTATTATTATTATATTAATAAATAGTATTTGTAAAAAAATAAAACTATATTTTGCTAAATTTATTAAAAACTAATATATGAGAAAATTTTTTTTTAATATAACTTATATTTTGTTTTGTATAATAATAATAGCTATAAAAAAATATAAGTAAATAAATAACTTATTGATTAGACTAGACATTTAATTAATTTATCTATTTGTGTAATAAACATATATATACAGTAGTAAATGTTTGATAAAATTAATTAATAACAAAAATAAAAAGTTTCATTTACAACAACAACAATAATAATAATAAACAAAAATAAACATGTACAATTTATATATAGGAATAAATAAGTAATAAAATATAATTTGCATGTTAGACTAACATTATATATATRTATATATAATATAAATTTAAGGCTAAACGATAAACATAGTGTATATGTATGTGTGTGTGTGTATGTGTGTGTGTGTGTGTGTGTGTGTGTGTGTGTGTGTATGTATGTGTATATATGTATGTATGTGTGTGTATGTATGTATATGTGTGTATATACTGTATGTGTGTATATACTGTATGTGTGTATATGTATGTGTGAATATGTATGTGTGAATATGTATGTGTGTGTGTATGTATGTGTATGTGTGTGTATATGTGTGTATGTATGTGTGTATGTATGTGTGTATATGTGTAATGCATACACAATATATGTATTAAAATCCAAAAACAAAGAGCCAGTTGTTGTTTACTAAAACTATATTTTTTTGCTTAATATATATATCAATATATTATATATAAAATAAAACAAATGATACGGTTATGCATGCGTTGAGATGACAGAGAGTTAGAAAGAGAGAGAGAGAGAGAGAGAGAGAGAGAGAGAGAGAGAGAGAGAGAATATGATTAGTTATATATAATAATAATAATAATAAATATATTGATTGGTTTATTAATATAATAGTCGACACAACAAAACAGCTCTCATATAAATAACAACAAAATTCAACGACAAAATTGTTTATATATGTGTTTTATAGTGTTTATAGCTATATATATATATATATATATATATATATATATATATATATATATATATATATATATATATATATATATAGTTTGTTATAACAGAGCAAAAACAACATATATATATATATATATACAGAATCTGCTATATATTTCCAGTATATATCATATATAGTGATAACATATATTAAAGTATATAAACATTCAGAGAGAGAAAGAGAGAGAGAGAGATTCTGTATATAATTTTATAACGATATGAGTCAGTGATTCACTAGACATAGTATACTAGTAGTGATGATCATGGGTTGCAATGAGAGAGAGAGAGAGAGAGAAGAGAGAGAGAGAAAGAGAGAGAGAGAGAGAGAGAGAGAGTAAAGGATAGTACTATAGAAGCAAATAATAGGATAAACACAACAACAATAACAACAACAACAATAACAACCAACGATGTTATATAAAGTATATATAAATATATAGTGTATATGTTATATATATATAGAAATAAAAATAATATATCGATCTGTTTGTGTTGTCGACTAACTCTCCTCTCTCTCTCTCTCTCTCTCTCTCTCTCATCCTAACTGTGCGCCTAAACAAGTAAACACACCATCAAATTGATACCCCCATCAAATTCATACCCCGATCCCCGTTACTATTACTACTACTACTACTATACATACTATAGACATACAGTATAGATAAACATACATAACAATATATATATATATATATATATGCTGTATATATATACAGACAATTTATTTAATAATAAAAATAAAAATAATAACAACAAAAAAACTTTCTCTTAGTTTAATATTTATTATTATTATTATTATTATTATTATTATTATTTAGTTTATTAATGTTATATAATTTTGTCATAATAGTAATATTATTATTATTATTGTTGTTATTATTATTATTATTATTTGTTGTCAGTATTTATCTAATAATCTATTTAAATGCATATATACTGTACATTAATAAATAACATGTATGTATAGTATATATTAATATATATATATATATAATACAATAGATAAAAATATTTACTTAAATTTTTATTTTATTTTTTATATATATTGATATTTATATATAACTAGACAAGTGTTGCTATTATATTATATATATTTTATTTACTATATATATTAAGAGAGAGAGAGAGAGAGAGAGAGAGAGAGAGAGAGAGAGAGAGAGAGAGATGTTATGTTTTATTTTTCATAACAAACAAAAAACAAACAAAAACATAAATATTTTAATCATAGTTTTTGTTAATAACAACATGTTTTTCAACCAAAAAAAATAAAATAAATGTTTATTATTTAAACTATTAAAAAAACTACTCATAATTAAGTATTATTAAAAAATACTGGGTTTTTAATGTATAGATAATATACTACTACTACTACTACTACTACTACTAATAAGTTTTCATATTTGACAAAAATTTTCATATTTTTTGTGTTTTATATTTATATATACAGTATATTCATATAATAGACATTAATACTAGACATTAAAGTATATTAATATATTAATACAGTATATATATATATCACTGTATTTATATTAGTTATATAACACACACACATACACACACATACATACACACACATACACACACACATACACACACACACACATACATACACACACATACACAYACATACACAYACATACATACACACACACACAWACATACACACACACACATACACACACATACACACACATACACACACATACACACACATACACACACATACATACACACACAYACATACACACACAAACATACACACATACATACACACACACACACACATCCCTGAGCTGGTCTAATGGAAAAGTTTTGGATAAGTGTTAACTCAAAAATATATATATATATATGTATAAACATATAAATATACAGTATACACACACACACACACTAGGGGATAGGGAGGCATTTAATAAACAGTCATATAAATTATAAACAGTACATATATTAAATAATAATAATAATAATAACAAAATTATAATAACTAAATATATTAGTATAATATTAGTGTTATTAAAATATTTATATTGTTTACTAAATAAATCTATGTATATATTTATAATATACAGCAATATACAGTATATATATATATATATGTAGTTATGTGTTAATAAAAATAAATGTCAATTATTAGATAATAATACTAATAATACAAATAATTAATATATATTTATATAATATATATATAATTATATATATTAGTTTAATTAGCACTTTATAAGTTATAATAATAATACTAATACTAATAATACAATACATTACTTAAATATATATATATACTRTAAAACATTATGTTTTAGTAATATATATATATAATATATAAATTATTTATTATAATCATATTTACAAATGTATTGCAATATAATTGCAAATATTTATATATATTATATTATCAATTAATTATTAATTAGATTGATGTCATTTTTAATAATAAACAAATTAATAATTAAATACTAATAATAATTTTATTTGCTAAACATATATTATTAATATAATATATTTTATGATGTTTTTAAAAAATAATAATATTTATTATAATAATTTAGTAAATAAAATCACTAAATTAAAAAATTTACATTTTTTAAAACAAAAATTATTGTTATCATTATTATTAGTATTATTGATAATATTATTATTAAAATTTGTTACTATTATTAGGATATCTAGAAAAAAAACTTTATTAATATACTGTATATAGAAAGTTATATAATCTATAGATATATTTTAGCTATAAATATATATATAAATAGTAATATACAACAAAATATATATATAAAAATAATAATCAAATATATTATTTAATGTGTTTGCATGATATATATATATATTTAGTATATATATATATATATATATACATACATAACATACACTATATTTATAAGCATTAAAACACACACAACAATAAAAAACTTTTGTAAACACACAATAGTTATATCACATAAACTATATATATATATATATATATATATATATATATATATTAAATAATAATAATAATAAAATCATAGTAAATATGACTAATAATTTGTTTATTAGTATTAGTATTTTTCTCGTTTAGTTATATAATAGACAGTATATACTGTATACTACTGTATAAATAAATATATGATATTTATTAAATGCATTAGAAATATAATGATAATAATAATAATAATAATAATAGATCTAATAATAAAACTAATATCTTATATAACAAACATATTATTTTTATATATTTAATATATATATAGTATAGTAATCAATGTTTAGGCAACAAATATACTATATATATATTAAATATAAATTAATATATTGTATGATTTTTTTAAAAATAAAAAAAATTAAGTTATTTTATTACCAAACAAATTATTGTTTTATTATTATTATTATTATTTGTTTCAATGATATTATATTACTAGCATTTTTTAAAAAAAACAGATTATAGATAAAACAAATAAATTAGTTTTTTTAAAAAAAATATAAAATCAATATATTATTATTAATAATAATTTTAAATTAATAATACTTAAAAAAAATTGTCAATAGTTTTTTAATAAAGTAGTTGTAAACTACTATTATTCAACAAAAAATATTATATATATATATATATATATAACTTTTACATACTGTATATTAAAATCAAAATATATGATTATTATATATATATATATTAAATATTTTACACTCAAAAAAAAAACATCAATAATAACCAAAAAAAAAAAATTTTTTAACAAAAATAAGCCAAACTTATAATCAGACTAAACAAATGTGCAGAAAAAAAGTCAACAACAAAAAAATATACTGAAAAAATTTGTGAAACAATTTATTATAATATTATTATTATTATTAATATTAGATTTATTTTTTTTTTTAAGTATTATTATTATTATTATATAACAAAAAACTCTTACCCAAGGATTAGCCAATAATTGATTACAAATTTCTTGATTCAAAAGCATTACTACAATATATAGGACAACAATAATAATAATAATAATAATAATAATAAAATATATGTAAAATTTAATAATAATAATAATAGTATTTATTATAAAAAAAAATTATTGGATATAATACTGTAATTTATTTGTGAGGGGGAGATATAATATATAGATATATATATATATATATAGTTTATATATATATATAGATATAATTATTAAATATTATATAATTTTTTTTCCTATGAAAGACAATAATAAATATATATATATATATATATATAAAACATTTATCACTAAACAACTATATATTTTTTTAAACAACAAAAATAAAATCTTTAATAACAATACTTAACAAAAAAAAATTATTTAATTTATTTTTTTTGTTTGTTTGTTTGAAAACAAATAATAGATAAATATCTATCTCAACAACAAAATGCAATAAACAAAATAAAATAACAACAAAAACAAAAACAACAACAAAATGTATATATATATATATCGATAAAAAATGTATATCAGATTTATTTATTGATTGATTGATTAATAATTTTGCACAAAAAAAAGTTTTACTATTACTTTATGAAATATTTAGCTAAAAATATATATTAATAGAGAGAGAGAGAGAGAGAGAGAGAGAGAGAGAGAGAGAGAGAGAGAGAGAGAGAGATTATAACAAATAGTTATTATATAACAAACTTTTAAAAAATTGATTTCTATTTTAATAAAAAAATTATAAATAAAATATTTTTATATTTTTATTTTTTTTATAATAGACTATAATATATATATATAAACTTTTTAGACAATTTATATAGAAATACTACAGTTTGTATATAACTAACAAAATAAAAATTAAATAAAACATTCAAATAATCAAAAAATAATAATAAAATAATAGATAGAAAATAATAGGCAACAAATAAATTATAATTTTATAAATATATTATTATTATATAATAGTACTGTTAAAAAAATAATAAAATAGTTTTCATATCTAAATTATATAATAATAATATAAACTATTATTATTAGAAAATTAAATAATAATAATTAAATAATAATAATAATAATAAAAACAATTGTTTACTTTAACGTTAAATGTATGCATAATAGGCAGATGTTTTATTTTGGGCACTATTTTAATAATAATAATAATATTACTATTATTTTTTTATATACCATTATATAATATATATATACATATATATATACATATATATATAAAACAACACATACAACAAAAATGTTATCCTAACTACACAAACAAACAATAACAGTGATATTAATATATATATATATATATATATATATATATATATATATATATATATATATATATATATATAAAAAAATATTAATATATATATATATATATTATATATATAACTGAAAAAACAACACACAAAACAAAACAACAAAAACTACAAATTGCAGTCAAAATAAAATAAAATATAATAATATATATATATATAAAAACACAATAAAACAAAATAACTAAAACAACAAAACATCAACAAAAAAATATATATCTATATAATGGATATAAAATAATATATAATTTCAATTTACTATACAATTGTTTTTTATTTGTTGTTTGTTTGTTTGTACGGCGTTTCCACACAAATGTGTTATTATTATTATTATTATTATCGTTATTATTATTATCGTTGTTGTTGTTGTCTCTCATATATATATATATATATATAAAGTTTACACAAAAAAAATTACAACAATTTTTTGTTTGTTTGTTGGTTTGTTAGTCACATAAAATAAAATTACTAATACCTGTATATATACAGTATATATACTGTATATATATATATATATAATTAGTTGTGTGTCACCACAAAAATAATAAAGTTTTTATAAGTTATTATTACAGTATTATTAGTTGTAGTTTACTGGACACACAGTTAGCTTTTATCTCCAAGTGCTTAATGCGTGGATACCTCTCTCTCTCTCTCTATCTCTCTATATATATGTGTGATGAGGAACGGGATGTTATATATACTGTTTGTACTGTATATATATATACAGTACAGACACACACACATGTAGTTAATAAAAGTTTTTTGTAGAAAATATCTTTTAAAATAATAACTTTCAAAGATATATATATATATTGAATGTATTGTATATTAGTTTTTAAATATCATATAATAGACATATTTATATACAGTATATATTAATATATACTGTAAATATCAACTAAAAAAAATGTGTTAAACATTTGAAATGTTTTTTTTTTAAACACACTTACAAAACAATTACACAATTATTATTATTTTTTAAATAAAAATAAATTAATTGATTAATTGATTAATTAATTGATTAAGTAGCGCACAAGTAGTTTATTATATTATTGATGTATCTACCGGTGCTTCAAATAATATAAGTTTGCATAACAAACAAACATATAAAAAAAAAGTTATATATGTATTACTATTGCTGACAACATACCCGTCCTTTCATATGTATATAACAACACAACACACATATAAATACAGCAATAATATATATAGACACGACTTGTATGTACGATAGCTTACGTATGACTGCCAGCCAGAGAGTAACTGACTGACTGACTGCCTGACTGTGAGAAAGAGGGAACGGTATGTACAGTACAGTACAGTACACTATGTATGTATGGGTACCTAAACTACTGGTATATACTGGGGAAAGTTGTTTTTTGCTCTCTCTCTCTCTCTATGTATGTATGTGTGTGTGTGCTATGTATATGTGTATGCGTTTTGCAGCAGCAGCACCACCACCACTGCCACCACTACCTACTACTACTACTACTACTACCATCATCATCATCAACACAACATCAATGATCGGCATCATCATCATCATCGATGGCATCACCAACACATACCAGTGCACCCTAACAATACATATATATATATATATATATATATATACACACACATGCGCTTCCATAGCATACAGTTCCCCTGGCAGTCTATATAGTTGCTATAATAATAATAATAATACTACTAATAAATAGCAGTAATCATAGAAATAATCTATTAGTTTATATATTAAATGTAATTTTGTTGTTGTTTTTGTTGTGTTGTTTGGCCACAAATAAAATTAGTTGATTATTATTATTATAACTATACCTAATGTTGTTGTTGTTTATTGTTTTTTTTGTATATATATATATATACAAAAATTATATATATTTTTTTTATGCACACAACAAACAAAAAATTTTATCAAGCTAATAAATAAATATTATCACTGATATTATAGAAATTATTATTTATTTATTGTATCAAACAATATATAATTGTAAATAAATTTTCTACAACAACAAAAATATATATATATATATATAACGGTATATATAAGTTATAAATAACTTGAAAACACTGTTTTTTTACAACAAAATAAAAATATTGTTTCAAATTTCAATGTTGAAAATAACAAAAATATTTATTTTATTTTTTTTAAATTCAGGTATACTATAGCAATAAAGTTTTTATTTTCTTACAAAAATAAATTATATGTAATATTATCACAATAGGTAAATATCATATTATTATTATTATATCCTATCAATTATTTTTTTAAAAAAAATCAATTGCTATTTAATAAAAATGATTTCAATAATTAATTCTAGAAAATTGTTCAAAAAAAAAATTAAATAATATATATATTAAAAATATTTTTTACATTTACAAAAAACTTTATGGACTCACAAAAAAATAATAAATCAATAAATATATGCTAATTGTAATTATTGTTATATAGAAATATGTATATAAAATAATATATTTTTTAGTAAATAAAAACACATTTTTGATTGTCTATTTATTAGACACACATACGATAAAATTTATTATAATTTTTTTTATTTTTATACATTTTATTTGTTATAAAGATATTTGATTTCTAAATGCAACTAATATTACATCCACCAGAAAAAAAATTGATAAAATAAACTAAACTAAAAATAATATAATATAAACACACAAACATTAATACAATATATATATATATATAAATATATATGCATTATATATATATCGCATATATATATATAAATAATAAATGGAAATTTGTTTATATGCCCTCAAACATAGCAGTCTATATATATACTATAATATATATATACAGTATATACTGTATATATATATATATGTGTTTGTATGTTTATATAAATGTATGTATGTTTTTACTACTACTAGTAGTAGTAGTAGTAGTTATTTTGTTTAGGGGGTCATCATCGAAAATTTTAGTTATCTACCCCCCCTTCCCCATACATCCCCAATCTACCAATATCAACACACACACTGTATATATATATACAGTATATCCATGTATGGACGGACGGGTAGATGCAAAAACAAACAAACTTTATATATATATACTAAATTATATATATATATATATATATATCTATTTTTTATATTATTATTTTACTTCAATGTGTACTATGTTTTTASTATAGATTTTGTTTTGTTTACGCTCTCTCTCTCTCTCTCTCTCTCTCTCTCTCTCTCTCTCTCTCTCTAAACTCCTAAACTAAAATCTCTTAAAAATATATTGTGTTCAATACATATAGAGATAGATAATACAGTATTATCTATATATATATATATATATATATAGTATATATTGTGTATATGTGTATGTGTGTGTATGTTTATGTGTGTGTGTGTGTATGTGTGTGTGTGTATGTGTGTGTGTGTGTGTGTGTATGTGTGTGTGTGTGTGTGTGTGTGTGTGTGTGTGTGTGTGTGTGTGTGTGTGTGTGTGTTATTGTTAAGGGGATCTTAAAAACACCACAACAATAACAACAACAAAAAATAAAAAGTTTTTTTTTGTTATTATTATTATTTGTGCCACAAATTCCTTACTGCAAAAAAAAAGTTTAGCACAAAAAATAAATAAAATAATAAATAAATAACTAATAAAAATAAAGTAGATTTTTTTTCCTCTCTCTCTCTCTCTCTCTCTCTCTCTCTCTACTAGTAGTAGTATAGCTATAGTATAGCTAAACATGAAATTGTGTGCTAAAACATATATATACAGTATATATATATATATATAGTATACAACTACTCCTCCCATATATACAGTATATATATATATATATATATATATATATATATATATGTTTTTATTTTTATTGTTGTTGTTGTTGTTTATAATGTTAGGTCCCGGTGCCCGAAAAAAAATATATATCTATCTAATACTACTACTACTAGTATATAGATTTATAAAACTAAACAATAATGTCTATCATTATCTTGTTTTTTATTAGTTTTTTTGTTGTTGTTATTGTTGTTGTTGTCTAATATGAAAAAATTTATTTTTGTTGTTGTATACTTAAAAAACATACTAACATTTTTATTTTATTATTATTATTTTTATTTTTTTTAAACATTAGATAATAGATTTTTTGTGTGTGTATTGTTTGATGGTCTAACAAAAAAAAACATAATAATAATAATAATAATTTTTTTTTTGGTTAAAAATTATACATTGTTACTAGTTTATTATTATTATTTAATAATAATAAAATTAATTATATATAAATAAATAGTAAATTTCTACATTGTTAATTTTATTTAATTTATTATATATAATATTATATTTATATAATAATAATAATATGTTAATATATATTATAAATAGACATTAAATTATTAAATAGATAACCTTGATAATAATTAAAAAAATTAGCATACAGTTTAGTATAACCTGATTTTAAAACTTTATATTAAAACTATATATATAATTGTTTTTTAATTTTTTTTCAACTATAAAATAAATCTATCTAGATCCATTTATTTGACCAAAACTTTAAGACCAAAATAATAATAATTTAATAATTATTAGCTAATTATTAATTATTATTATTATTATAGCATATGTAGTACATATCATGTAGTATTAGGTCAGTATGTCTATGAAATATATATATATAGTATTTACTATACTGTATGTATAGTATATAATTGATAGTTCATAGGGAACGGCTGTATTTGTCAGAGAAAGAGAGAGAGAGAGAGAGATCCCTAACCATATGTATAACCAAACCAATGATTTTTATAATCACTGATAATCATTATAATGTTAGTGTTGTTTGTACTGTATATGTGTGTCCAACACAACAAATCCCTTTCCCTGGGATATACATTGATGTATTGTTTACTACTACTACTACTACTATCTATACACACATACACATACACACACACATACACATACACATACACATACACATACACATACACATACACATACACATACACATACACATACACATACACATACACATACACATACACATACACATACACATACACATACACATACACATACACATACACATACACATACACATACACATACACATACACATACACATACACATACACATACACATACACATACACATACACATACACATACACATACACATACACATACACATACACATACACATACACATACACATACACATACACATACACATACACATACACATACACATACACATACACATACACATACACATACACATACACATACACACATAACTATCCAATTGATCATAAATAGTCAATTGATAGGCAGTTTGGTGGGTTGGCATATATATATATATATACAGTAGTATTAATACATTGTTATTAGTACTACCATTAGATATTAGGAATATACAGTACAGTATATACTGTATGATAGTATACATGAAAGGGAAAGGGTTAACATGGGGTTAGGGAACGGGTTATATATATATATATATATATATATATAGAGAGAGAGAGAGAGAGAGAGAGAGAGAGAGAGAGCTAAACCTTTACCCCTAACATAACAACAACACTAACCAAACTACACAAATAAACAACAAATTTATTTATATTATAGTATAAATAACAATATTTTATATTTATATACAATATATATATATATATATATTGTAGTTGTATATTATTAGTATTAATGATGGACAGTTGGTTTTTTCAACACAACAACAACAAAAATAATAGATAAAGGACTGGGAGTATAGCATATGGATTGTGCAAACAATCTCTCTCTCTCTCTCTCTCTCTCTCTCTCTCTCTCTCTCTCTCTCTCTCTCTCTCTCTCTCTCTCTCTCTTACATTCACTTACATCCCAAGGACAGTAGGATTTTTTGTAGGTCTATCTACATATACAATACAATATGTATTATACATACATAAGCTGCTGCTATAAACTGTAGCGTAAATTACTGATACATTAAATATATAGTATATATATATATGCTATAAATATATATAAATTATTTATTGAACTAATTTTTTGTTGTTGACCACACAAACAACAAATTATTATTATTAATAATAATAATATAATTTATGCCAATATTTTTGTTAAAATATTTTATTTATCTAATTATTTCAATAGATTTTATTTTTGATTTCTATTACACAAAAAAATCAATTAAAAAATATTTTTTTGCAAATACTGCTAAAAATTAAAAACTATTTTTTTTAAATTGTTGTCTAATAATACATGTATAGTATGCAAAAAAATTATTATTATTATTATTATTATTATTAATACTAAAAGTTATTTTCAAACAACAATCAAATTATCAACAAAAAAATATATAGTATAATATTGTTATATATAATATAGTACAGTACACACTAATTAACTAAACAATTTTTTGTGCTTAGATTTTCAAAAAAATATTTTTTTTAATTTTTTTTATTTTAGTTATATTTTACTAACAATACTACTATATATTTATTAGTAAAATAATAAATAATACAAAACAAAATTATGCTGATTAGCATCCTATTAGTTATTAGTTATTAGTTATTATTATTATTATTTTGTTGGAAAAATAAATTTTTTTTTAAATACTAATACATACTAAATGTTGAAAAAAAAACTAATACAATATCAGTCAATACAATATGTAATTAATTTTTGTTTTCAGAGTCTCTCTCTATAGTAATATAATAAATAAAAAATATTTTTTTTATCCCCAAAAAAATACTAATAATATTCAAGTATTGCATTAAAAATCATACAATTAATATTCGTATACTATATATATATATATACTGTATATATATATATATATTAATAAATACAAAATTTTTTATATGAAATTGTTTCAAACAAACTATGATTTTTATATCTGGAGAGTAATATAAATAATTTTTTCATTATTATTATTATTATTATTTCGTTGCATAAGTGATAGTATATAAGAGAAAAAGTAATTATTATTGATTTTTATTGTGTATGTACTGTATGTATATATATATATATATATACTGACTATTATTATTATATTTGCATTGAATCACACATAAAATTTATATATATATATAATTATTAGTCGCATTATTCACAATCAAAAATCCTAAATATATATATATATATATATATATATATATATATAGCTATACATACATACAAAAAAACTCTCACTTTTTGTATACACATTCACTACACATATACTATATTTATTACACACACACACACACACACACACACACACACACACACACACACACACACACACACACACACACACACATACAGATTATTAAATGCAAAACTAATAACAATAAATATATACAGAAAGTCTCTCTCTCTCTCTCTCTCTCTCTCTCTCTCTCTCTCTCTCTCTCTCTCTCTCTCTCTCTCTCTCTCTCTCTCTCTCTCTCTCTCTCTCTCTATTCATTTGTATACACGAAATGAATTAATGCAATCGTAATGTTTTTTGTTGTATGTATTTTCATATAGTTTTATATAGATATTAATACTAATACTATAATAATATAAATAATATAAATACAATACATATCGCTTATACAATATAATTCAATATAATAAATACTACTTTTTATATATGTATATCGTATTTACCATTAATTTTCATATAATTAATTAAATTAATTTTTTTTGTTTCCCTCTCTCTCTCTCTCTCTCTCTCTCTCTCTTTCTCTCTCTCTCTAACTTTTACTCAACTATAGACCTAACAAATCACCAATGGTTTCATGAAAATACTATATATATATATATATATATATTAAACATTGTTTTATTTAGTTTACATATATATATATATACATAATATTAATGTGTTGCCATAAACACACACACATATATATATAACCAACAACAAAAAATAATAATAATAAAATTATTTATTGTAATATATATTTTATATGTATCTATAGTACTGGTGGTGTAAATACCTGACAATTTTTTTTAATATTGTTTAATTAAAAATAATATAAAAATACTAATCTAATTATATATGAATACTACTACTACTACTACTACTAATAATAATAATAATACAAAAAAAACTTTTTTTTGATTACTGTTTAGTTTTATTTGTAATATATTTGCAAACTTTATATACAATTTTGTTGTTTTTCATGAATATATATATATATATATATATATATGAATATATAGTTAATATCAATATAATCTAAAAAATGTTTACTATTGTACTTAAAAATGCTTTATTTTGTTAAAAAAAAGTTATTTATTATATATCTATATATATATCTAATAGTTTTCAAAGTTAATTATAATTACTATAAAATATTATTTATATTATTATTATTATTAGTATTAGTATTTTTTATGTTTATGACTCAAATATATATATATATTTTTAAAAAATATAATTTTTTATTTATTACTAATTTTATTTTATTATTATTTTTTATGTTTTGTGATATTTATAATATAGTGTATTGTAGATGTATATTATTAATTGAGTCTAAACAGTATTATTATTATTATTATTATTACTGTATTAAAATAATAATCATTATTAGCCTATTAATAGTCACAATTATTATTATTATTATTTTTATTTATTATTATTATTATTATTTATTGTTATTTATTATAAATGTATTTAACTCTCGACAATCTATTTATCCATAAATTATTTATAATAATAATTATTGTTATTATTATTATTATTTTTTAGTATTTATATGTCGCCTATATCTATACATTATTATAACTTTACAGTAACAACAAAAAAAGCAATAAATAATAATAATTGTCATTATAATTATCAAATATACTAAATATATATATATATATATATATATATATATATATATATATATATAAAATATTTTAGTCAAAAAAAATAAAGACAATCTCAATATAATATATATATATAATATTATGTGTAGTTTATTGACTATAAATATGACAAAACAACAAAAATAATTGTTCAAAAAAAACTATTATTAATAACAATAATAACAAAATTTAAAGTTTTTTTTAAAAGAAAATATAATACTGTATTCATTATATATATATATATATATATATATATATAATATTTATTATATTATAAAATATTTTTTTTAGTAAAGAAAATAAATATCAATAATTTTAATAATAATAATAAATAATTTATTTTTTATATGACATTTATAAGCAATTAATTTTTATATAAAAAATGATTTTTTTAAAATACAATATTCTATTGAATTACAAAAATAATAATATAATAAATAAATAGAAATTTAGAAAATAAATAATATTTTTTTTGTTAATTATTTAAACTAAATATTTTTTACTTCAAAAAAAAGTTAATACAATTTGTTAATACTGTTACAAATGTATATACACTATATATGTATATACAATATATATATATATATAGATATAGATATATATTGTATTTAATTATACAACAAAAATATAGTGTTTAATAAAATTTAAATACAGTAAATAAAAAAATAATTGTAATTTTGACACATAATATATAGGATAAATAAAATCTTTAAATACATAGTGAAAAAAAACTAAAGTAAAATACATACAAAAAAAATTATATATAAAATAAAAATCTATTAAGATTTTTATTAATAATAATAAGTAAAGTATATATATATTTATATATATTTAAATTATATATATATATATATATATATATATATATATATATATATATATATAGTATAATAAAGCCATTAGAAAGAGACAGAGATTTTGCTTTTCATTTACTTTTACATCAATTCATTTGATAAAAAAAATATATAATAATAATAATAATACCAACAAAAAAAACTTTTTCTCATTTCATTATTTTATTATTATTATTATTATTATTATTATTATTTTGCTTCTATACTATACTATATATATATATATATATATATATATATTTTTATTTTAATTAAATATAGAGTTAGAATCAAAAAAAAATAATAAAAAAAATAAAATAAATGCATTTGTTTTATGCATTTATTTATTTTCTAATTCGCAAATATATATAGTATTTATTATAATATATATATATATATATATATATATATCATATATAATCATAAAAACTTAGTAATTCATTCATTCATTTACTCACTCACTCACTCACTCACCCACTCACTCACTCACTCACATCAGTATATAATTATTATAATAAAAAACTCACTCATTATTCATATATATATATATATAAAGAAAGATAAAAATTGCAAAAAATGTCTTAATTTTTTTTATTTGATTGTTTTATTTGCTGTTTAAATATATGTACAATAAAACACTGTTTATTGATAACACATAATTAATTTAAGTTATTAAATTATTTATTATTGATTAGAAATTTAATAAATATTTTTTACATATATATATATATATAGATAGATATATTTATAATAAATAATTTTTAAAAAATATTGTAATAATTATTAATAATTTCAATAACAAAAACAAAACAAAAATAACTTAAAATATTAAATAGATTTCATGTTAACTGAGTATTTATTGTATGTATTGTTCATTAAAAAATAATAATAATAATTTTTGTATTTAAATTTGCAAACAAAATATATATATATAATAATTAAAGTAAACTTAATTTAAACAATTTTATTTCAAAAAAAAATAAAAATATAATAAATAAAGAAAATAGAAATTATTACTAATTGTTAGATATTTTATTATAAGAAATAATCAAAAAATAAATTATTATTATTATTATTATTTGGTAGAAAATATCAACTAATCTTTTTTATGATTAAAATAATTTTAATTACTAAATAATAATAATAATAACAAATTAAATGCATTTTATTAGTATTTTTCTTATTAAAAAAAACAATAAACTCTAGGCTTATATAATATATATGTGATATATATATATATATAAAACTTTAGTTTTTTTGGTAAACTTTTTCCAGTATGAGTACAGTATTTATATTATTATATAATAACAAAAAATTATTAGTAACTTAATACTCATTATTATTATTATTATTATTTTAATTTATATAATATATATCTACAAAAATAGTCTTATTATTTATGCATAAATAACACGACAACAAAACACACATAAATATTATACACAAAATATATATATAAAGTATTAATACATATAAACTAAAATAATATGAAAGAGAGAGAGAGAGAGAGAGAGAGAGAGAGAGTCTATACATAAAGTTTATATAATATATATAAATAAAAGATTTAATACTTATTAACGAAAAAAATATGAATTAATAAAATAATAATAATAATAATCTTAATAAAGAAAAAAATAGTAATAATTGCATAAATACTTAGAAAATAAAATAAAACTTTTTTTTTTGTTAATATTATTATTATTATTATTTGAAAGCCCTTTATATTGTTAGTAAGCATTTCGCTGCTTATAGTCTATACAACTTTCACTCACTCACTCACTCACTCACTCACTCACTCACTCAAATGATATTAATTTTTACAGTATTTTTTAATAATAATAATAATAATTTTCATTAAAAACATAATTCACTGTTTAGTAGTCATTATTATTATTATTATTATTATAGATGTTTTGCCCTAAAGTCTAGTTTTCTTTTCAAATATTAATAATAATAACAAAAAATAATAACAAAAAAAAATTTTTTTGTGTGTAATTATTACAGTATTTTCTATTATTTAACAGTAGTTATTGTAATACATTGCAAAAAATATATATATATATATATATATATATCATATAATTTTTGGTATTTATTGTTGAATATTGTTGAATACAATATTTATATACATATATATATATATATATATATATATATAGATAGTTAGATAATAACAATAGCTGTAAACTGTAAATACATTAAAAAATTATTAAAATATAATGTAATATAACTTTTTTTTTGTGTATACAATAATATTTTATTAATAATAATTAAAAAATTTTCAAATTTATACTGTTATATACAGTAGTATTATTAATATTTCAAAAAATAATAAAAACTTTATATTTACTCTAAATTTATTTTTATTTTATTTTTACAAAAATATATTTCAAAAATTTTTAATCCTAAAAAATAATATGAATATTCTTGTAGATAATAAACTAAAATAATAATAATAATAATAATATAATTAACAACAATAAACTGAGAGCAAATAAATTATATATTATTATTATTATTATTATTTTTGTTATTACTATTTAAAGAAAATAAAATATTGCATTCAATTAAATTTTATATTTATTACACATTTTTTTAAAGATATATATATATATATATATATTATTATTAATCTATATGTATATTAAAGTCTATATAATATTTTCACTTAATATTACGGTATATTAATGTATATATATATATATAGGGAGATATTTATTGTATTTTTCTCCTAATGTAACCATTTATTAGGTTTTCATAACTTTTATTATTTTTTTGTTTTGTTTAAAAAATTATATTTATTATTATTATTATTTATGATTAATACATAATATATTTATATATATAATATTTTTAATATATTTTAATATTTACCTAATAAATAAAAAACAGTAGATTTTGTTATTATTATATTATATACTTATAAATAATAAAAGTTTTTTAGTTTCACAACAACAACAAAAAGTTTTTTGGTTATTATTAAACTAATTATCGATTTTTAAATTTTTTTTTTTAATATATAAATAAATTTATCTGATATTATAAGTATTACAATTAGTATAATACTAATAAATATCGACAAAAAAATTAATTTTATATATTAGTATTATATGATTGTCATTATATTACAATTGATTTGTGTTAAAGCAAAATAATAATAATAATAATAATAATAATAAAGTTAGAAATTTTATTTAGAAAAAAAATAAATAAAAATATTAATACAATTAAAATTAACTGTAAACTATTATGATTACTATTTTTATTTATATATATATATATATATATATATCTAAATAGCTTATTATATTAAAATACAATATTATAACAAAAAGTTTATATACAATACAATTACATGTTATTATTATTATTATTATTATTATTATTATTACAATTTTAATATTTTTGCCAATTACAATAAATGTATAATAATAATCATAATCATCATAATAATCAAAATAATAATAATAATAATAATAAACTTAATTTAATCAAAACTCATATATACTATATATATGTATTATTATTGCTTTATAAATATGATTTTATTATCAAAATAATATATATATATATAAAAAATAATAAGTTTTTAAATATAAACTTTTTTATTATCATATTTTTTGTTTAAATAATAAGCAAAAAAATATTATTTATGAAAACACGAATCGCGCGAAAATTGTATTTTAAATTTAAAATGTTTATTAATTTAATTATAATAATAATAATAATAAATTAAATTATTACATACCATCCGATATATTATAGGATAAATAGTTTTTAATTTTCAATAATCTTCAATAACCTATAGAATTAAAAATAAATTAATAAATTAATTTAATAATTTTAAAAATTTAATTTTTTAAAAATATTTGCTGTATATCAATCAACAATAAAAAAATTAAGTTTATATATTATTTATTATTAAATATAAAATGTTTTTATATTTTTAAAAAAAATAAATTATTTTTCTTGTTGTTGTTTTGTATTAATTTATAAAACAAAATAAATATTAATTTAGAAATTATTTTTTTTTTTTGGTTAGTATTATTAGTATAAATAATATATATATATATTAAAACAAAAATAAATATTTTATGTTTACACAACACAACACAAATATACTGTATATTTAAATTTTTATATAAAAATAGTAAAATAATAAAACCAACAAAAAAAATTATATAAATATTTTATTTTATATTATTAATATTAAAATTTTTTTAAAAAAAAAAAATCATAAATTAAAAATTTTATTTTCATATTTAACATCTAATATAAAAAATTACTTTTATGATAATACTAATATGCATTATTATTATTATTATTATTATTATTGTATAACTTATTTATATAAATAAATATATATTTTATTTTCTCCAACAAAAAAATTAATAAATTTTATATTATTTTTTTTTGTTAAAATATAAAATTCATTTATTTGCTTTATCTCTATATAGTAAATGAATAATATATATATATATATATGACATAAATATTAATAATTACGTAAAAAATTTTTTTTACTGCATTTACTGTACACTTAAATACAGGTAAAGTAATATATATATATATATAACAATAGTATTATATATATATATATTAAAAAATAAACATTATTTAAGTCAACTACTTTGCATGACCAAGTTTATACAAATAAAAATTATAAAATAATAATAATAATAATATTAATATAAATAATAAAATAATTGCAAAAAATATTTTTCCCCCCTCAAAAAATATATGATCACAATATAAATGCGTTTATTGAAAGAAAAAAAATTAATATTATTTAAAAACTTATTTTCATTAATAAATTAATAATTAAATAGTTTTTTTTTCTCTCTTTAAATAAAAGCACTCATTGTTTAACTAAAATAAAAAAAAAACAACTTTTCATTTCTATAGTATAGGTATATATATATATATATATATATATATATATCATACTATGTATAGATATACAGTATATACCGTATATTAAATGCAAAAATATTTAATAATAAATATAATTATTAGTTATATACTAATACTCTCTCTCTCTCTCTCTCTCTCTCTCTCTCTCTCTCTCTCTCTCTCTCTCTCTCTCTCTCTCTCTAATAAAATAATACCAACAATAAAAAAATGTTTGTATCAAAATAGGTGGAGTATTTTTATAATTTTTTTTGTATATATATACTATAAGGTATAACATGTTTGTATATATGTATGTATGTATGTATGTATGTGTGTGTGTGTGTGTGTGTGTGTGTGTGTGTGTGTGTCTGGGAGTAAACACATACACACACACACACACACAAAATAGTAATATATTTTATTTGTTATGAATGTGATGAACATATAATAATCACAAAATTTAAAAAAAAAATTGCAATATTTTATATATACATTAGTGAGTAATCATCATTTTAGATAACTTTTAGAGAGAGAGAGAGAGAGAGAGAGAGAGAGAGAGAGAGAGAGAGAGAGAGAGAGAGAGAGAGAGAGAGTAAACCGGGAATAATATATATATATATAATAATAAATTTAAAATAACAAAATCATATTATAATTATTTTCAATAGATTAATTTATTTTCATATTTTTTTTCTATATATATACTATTAATATTATATATATATATATATATAATATAAATGGCAAATGAAAATTGTTTGACAATACAGTATATACTATAGTGTATTGTCTCTATGTGTGTGTGTGTGTGTGTGTGTGTGTGTGTGTAGTATAAGTCACGTAAACAAATGTATTGCTAAATACTGTATTATATATATATAWAAAACTATATATATATTTATAAAATACTATTAAAAATAAAAACAAAACATATTTTGTGGCAACAAATCATTATTAGGGCGTTGGATATGATTTTGTATTTTCAAGAGGGGATACTCTCATAGACTGTATATATATATATATATATTTACTAATAGCTAACTATATATATATATATATATATATTTATATAAAAATATATTTAATATATATTTTGTGTGTGTTTTTCACATTTAACTATAAAAACATACAAAACTCTCTGTGATTTAATGATAATTATTGAAACCTAAAAAAATATATATTATTATTATTATTATTATATTATTGTCTAATTTACTTTTCAACTAACTATTAATAGTATTAATAATAATAATAATAATAATCATTTACTTTTTTTTGACTAAATAAAAATAATACTAAAAATTTTTTTCGCCAATGATTTCGCCCATCAATAATGATTTTATCGGTTAATGAGTGGATCAATAAAATTATTATTATTATTAATCAAAATAATTCATTAATACTAATAATAATAATAGTATAGAATATTCTTTAAAATAATAAAATATTTCAAACATACAAAAAAACATAAAGTCAATTAAATTTTATTTTATTTAAAAAAAATTATATTAAATATACTCGAAAAACAAACTCAATAAACAAATATAAGTAATTAAAAAAAATTTCAATTTTCAAATATATATATATATTTATATATTGTGATAAAAAAATGTTTAATTTAAAAAAAAATATTGAATATATGCTATAAACTACTACTACTACTAACTAAATACCATTAGTGTATAGTCTTAATACAAAATTAAAGTTTGTTTATCTATACATTAAAATAGAGAGAAGAGAGAGAGAGAGAGAGAGAGAGAGAGAGAGAGAGAGAGAGAGAGAGAGAGAGAGAGAGAGAGAAAGAGAGAGAGAGAGAGAGAGATAAACTGCAAAATAAATTAATGAAAAGAAATAATAAATTTAAATGAATAATACAAATACATATTTATCTCTCTCTCTCTTTCTCTTAATTTTTTTCTATAACTTTATACACAGATATACTATATATATATATATATATATATTAACGAGTTTTTCATTTTATTATTTAATTTATTTTCTCTCTTTCTCTCTCTCTCTCTCTCTCTCTCTCTCTCTCTCTCTCTCTCTCTAATACTAACTATTGAGGAGATAGATTGAAAATATAAAAAAGAGGGGAAAAACATTATTTTGCCTAACATTATGTGCGTATACAGTATATACAGCAAACACACAACACATTTACACACTATAGTACAGTAATGCATACAAAATAAAATAAAAAAATTATTTTTATAAATGTTTAGTATTATTATTATTATTATTATTATTATTATTAATACTAATCATAATGAGAGAGAAAGAGAGAAAAAAGCAAAATGAGTGAAACAAACATTTTTTCAAACTCTCTCTTTCTCTCTATCTATCAATGATAGGGTAGAAAAAAGTTAGAGGAGAGGAGGGGGTCGATAGCTAATGGGGAACGATATACAAATGGGGAATGGGATGCAATAGAGAGAGAGAGAGAGAGAGAGAGAGAGAGAGAGAGAGAAAGTATTGAATACTATTATACTGTTAATACTTTTTATATATAATATATTAATATATATATAGTGAGTGGCAATGATATGCATAAGCAAAATGCTAAACAAAAAAATAATTTTTATTTATATATATATATATATATATATTCAACAAAAAAAATCATTTGAATTGAACGGCAAATGCAAACACAAAAATATATTCTCACTTTCAGTAGATTTTTATTATTATTATTTTATTTTATTTTAACAGCAAATAAAGTCAAATTTATTATTATTATTATTATTATTATTATTATTTGTGTTGTTTGTTAATATAGTTAACACTTATTTACTTTAATATATATATATATACAGTATATATATAACACATTGAAATCATTGAGATATAAATTTATATATGTGAATATTATTGGTGTTATAAATTTAACCATTGATTATACTGAATATGTTTTTTTTCGGTGCTTATTATTAAATTCAACCATAAAAACTATATATACTATATATATATATATATATTAAAACACACAATAACTTAGGGGTTGACAACATATTTGTAGAATTAAATAATAATAAAAAAAAATTTTGAGGAAAAAAAAATATTATTTACTAAATATTCTTACAGAATATTCTTTAGCAAAAAACAAACAATTATTATCAACAATATGTTTGTCAATATATATATGTATATGTGTTGTACTATAGTAACGAGTGATAGCTTATTATTATGCATATCTGTGATAGTAGTAGTAGTAGTAGTAGTAGTAGTAAAAAGTAAGGGATTATATAATATTATATATATATATATATATATATATATAATATATTATACAAATAATATGTATAAATAAAAACATAAAAAATATATAGAGATAGAGAGAGAGAGAGAGAGAGAGAGAGAGAGAGAGAGAGAGAGAGAGAGAGAGAGAGAGAGAGAGAGAGAAATAATTTTTAATTAAAACTATTGAAGCCCAAAGCAAAATAATTGTTGTCATAGAAACTATTAATTTTTTTTGAATGTATGTATGTATGTATGTATGTATGTGTGTGTGTGTGTGTGTGTGTGTGTGTGTGTGTGTGTGTGTGTGTGTGTGTGTGTGTGTGTGTGTGTGTGTGTGTGTGTGTGTGTGTGTGTGTGTATTAATAAATAGTGAGATTATGTTTATAACGTATATATAATATATATATATATTTCTCTCTTTATGTGCACAAAGTTTATAATGAGAAACAAATAATATAAACACAGAGAGAAAATAATAATACAATGAGAGAGAGAGAGAGAGAGAGAGAGAGAGAGAGAGAGAGAAAAGTAAAAGAGAGGACAGTCATGTTTTTGATGCCATTCCTCTACATACACACACAATGGGTAAAAAATATACACACAAACGCACACACATATTGTTTTTTGACTATATAGTGAATTACCGTATTAACAGAATATATGCATTATTTAGTGCATACACACACACACACACACACACACAGTGATAGGCAACCAAAAAAAGGGGGGAACGGGATGTATGCGTGTGTGTGTACAGTATGTATGCCCTAATGCTATACATTCAGTGATAATCAGTGCCTGTATTTCAATCTCTCTCTCTCTCTCTTTCAATATACATATATAACATTCAAATAATTTATATAATAATATATTATACGATATAATGATCGAAAATTATATATACTATACTACAGTATATATATATATATATATAATGAAATATCTGATATGATATGATATATAACAAACAAACAACAAAAAAATAATAATAATTTTTATTTATAGCGCATGTGATTGAAATGTTTAGCACAATATGTATATACAGTACTTATATATATTATATACAGTATATAGAGATTATCAATAATACTGTACTATATATATATATATATATATATATATATATATATATATATATGTATATATTATACAGATTATATTGTTGTTGTAGTTGTTGTTGTTGTTTATCTAAATTTGTATTAAAAAAAATATTTACATAATTTTGTTGTTGTTGTAAAAACAATTTGTTTTTGTATAAAATAATCAATTTTTTTATATTATTAATCAATTTTATATATTGTTTATATATATACAGTATATATATAATGTTTTATTATTTATCTAACTCTTTATAAATTTATATATACATTGATTATTATAGAAACAACAAAAAATCAACAAAAAACAATAGATATATAACTTTTTAAATGCATTAACATAACTAAAAAAAACTAAAATTAAGAGACAGTTTTTTTTAAGTTTTAATATTATTGATAAATCAAAAAACAAAAAAATATATTTTCAGCTAACAATACAAAACCAAACAAAAAAACATTAAAAACTAAAATAATAGGCATTTTCTTTGTGTTTATTAAGGCTTTTAATTTTATGTTTTTTGTTTGTATGTGTTATACTATTATTATCAATATTATTAATATTATTATTAATATTAATACTAGAAAACATTAGGGGAACGACTCATTAATAGTGTAGGGAATTCAGGGAAAGTTTTTTTTTTGTTGGTTGTATTGTTTTGTTAAATAATTTTTTTTATATAAATTTTATATATATATAAATAAATTTATATTAAAATCTATATGTTTTTTTAGTTTTGTTTTTTTGATGAATACTAAATACTATATATAAATTAAAATATATATACTATATGTTTATGTATTGCAATCTCTAAAAGGTTTATTCATATATATATATATATATATATATATATATATACAAACTATCTCTCTCACTCTCACTCTCACTCTCTCAGTCAGTCATTTACTCACCCACTCACCCACTTTGTCAAGTAATGCCGTACACAACACAACACACACACACACACACACACACTCATACACGACAACAACCCATCCCTTTAAGCGCAATGAGTTGACTGCAAATAAGTAATATATATTAATATATATATATACATATCTTTACATATTAGTTATGATTATAATTATTTAGATTTTTTTTGGGCTTATTATTGATATTCATATATAATATGGAAAAAGCAAAAAAAAAAACTTTTCCTCTCTCTCTCTCTCTCTCTCTCTCTCTCTCTCTCTCTCTCTCTCTCTCTCTCTCTCTCTCTCTCTCTCTCTCTCTCTCTCTCTCTCTCTCTCTAATTGTATGCTTTAGTATTGTTGTCTTTGTCGTCGTTGTAGTCGTCGTCAACTACTACTACTGTTAGTGAGGAGGGGAACGGTATGCTAAAGGGGTCGGCATATTAATGAATAGATAGATAGATATATATATATAAACTATACTATAATATGTAAGGGAACGGGATTTAAGACTAAAGGAGTTGAAGAAAATTGTTTGTCGATGCATACGATAAATACTATATATATATATATAAAAGTATAGATTAGTTAATATATATATATATATATATATATATATGAATCATAGCTAACAAAAAATAAGTCTTTATATTTTGCTCCGAGTTTTTTATATTATTATTATTATTATTATTTTATTTCACTCTCACAGTTAACGACAAAAAATTGATTTTAGTGTCTAATTTACAAATGAAAAATGTATTTATTTTTTTTCGCACAAATTTTCTTATTATTTTCATTTATACAGTATTTACTTAAAAACTATATATTTATATATTTTTTGTTTTTTGTATATCATTTAATTGTATGAATTGTGTGTGTGTGTGTGTGTGTGTGTGTGTGTGTGTGTGTGTGTGTGTGTGTGTGTGTGTGTGTGTGTTATCTCATAATTTAGTTTTTTTTTGTTTTGTTTCAAATATTTTATATATATATATAGTGTGTATGTATGTATGTATGTATGAATGTGTGTGTGTGTGTGTGTGTGTATGTGTATGTGTATGTGTATGTGTATGTGTATGTGTATGTGTATGTGTATGTGTATGTGTATGTGTGTTTATGTGTGTGTGTATGTATGTGTGTGTGTATGTATGTGTATGTATGTGTATGTGTATGTGTATGTGTGTTTATGTGTGTGTGTATGTATGTATGTATGTATGTGTTTATATATGTGTGTGTGTATGTATGTGTGTTGTATATAACGTTATTTTTTAATTAAAAATTTATAAACAAAATAATACTAATTAATAATTTAAATGTTTTTTATTTTCTAAAAATAAAAAATAAATTTCCATTTACTAA
>NW_026533201.1:310000-312500 GCF_028296485.1 Oppia nitens | reverse complement strand
ATATATATATATATATATATATATATATATATATATATATATATATTAAACATTAATAACTTGCAAACAGTTTCTGTGTGTATGAATTTATAAATACATTATATATATATTGTATATATTTTTTATATATATATATAAAGTTATATATTAAGTAMATCAATAAATTTGAAGATTTTAAAAGCCAAACAAAAAATAGATTTTAAACAAATATTTTTTACTATTTTTTCTAAACACAAATTTTTTTTTATAGTAAATATAAATAAATTTTAATAGTTATTATTTATTTATGTATTAAAAAAAACTAAACAATAAGATTTATTAGTATTATTATTATTATTTAGAGTATATTATACAATATATTTTCATAATCATTACATTAGATAACAAATATAGATAGACATAAAAACTTTAATTTTACGGTTCAAATATACAGAGAGAGATATATATATATATATATATATATATATATATATATATATATGATTTATATTAAATAAATAGTGTTTACACCATACAAATGGCTATAATAATACCCAAAAAAATAAAACATTATAAACATCTATATATATATATATCATCAATATATATATATATTTGCTTAATATCATCTAATATATATATATATATATATATTGTTATATATATAAAACTATATAAATATCTAAATTCTGATAATGTGAATTTAAACTAGGTGAAAATTCATTAGACACGTGTTTCAGTAATTTGACCATCAATTAAACTGTAAGATTGTAATAGTTATATCTATTAATAATTTTTATATATATTAAAAGTATATACTATTATATATATATATATATATATATAAGACAAATTATATATATATTATAAATTGTAAATAGATGGGCGCGATCTAATAATAGATTAATATCCCTTAACCTAATATAATAATAAAAATAAAAAAAAATTACTGATACACGTGTCTTAACTATATTTTGTGTGTGTGTGTGTGTGTGTATGTGATCTGATTTAACAATAAATAGATATAGACTTAACAACAAAAATATATATAACAGTATATATATATATATATATATATATATATATATATATATATATATAGTATATATTGATAATCATTGGAAAAAAAAAAAAGTTGTGTGTGTGTGTGTGTATGTGATCTGATTTAACAATAAATAGATATAGAAAAAACAAAATATATATATTTATAGTATATATATATAATAAATTTATTATTAATATGATATAWACTATACTCTATTATATACTGATATATACAACATATACGGTATAATGTTATATATATTTTAACAAATTTGATATATTATAGTAATAATAGTATTAGAATTGCATTAATGATATTATTTATAATATATATATATATTATATAATAGATATATATATATATATACAGTATATATGTTGTGGACGACAAACAATATACCAATGGACACAAAATAATAATAATAATAATAATAAATAAAATGATTAATTATTGTGATTTTTAAAACTATTATTTTGTTTTATACACAATAAATATTTTGTAYAAATTTATTACAACAATATTTTGTGTGAAAACATTTTGTTATATTATATTTATATATATAAAAAAAAACTTTTTTTTATATATATCTTTTGTGTTGCAATTGCAATAATACCCAGAATTTTATTAGTATTTAAATCAGTTTTATATATATAGTGTATATATATATATATGTATAGTATATATATAATTATTCAAATTAAAAATATAATATTTTTGTTAAATATTTATTACACACATTCATAYTAATACATAAAATCTCATTMAAATCCAATTCAAAAAAAAATCATTTTATTTATTAATGAATATATAATATCTAAAAATATTTTTTTTAGGCAATAATTATATCGGTTTTTTAATAATTGATGTATAATTTTATTATCAAAATATTGTGTATATATATAATATATATAACACAATAATAATACAAAAATAAAACTTTTTTTTGTAGTTAACAAAAGTTTTATTAGTAACAAAAAAAACTATTTAAATAATTTTCATAAACATATTCAAAAAATAAAATAAAAATAATTGCAAATTACAAATCTAATCACATATTTATAATAATAATAATAATAATACATATATTCAGTAATAATTAAGTATTTATTAATTTCATAAATATTCAAAATGTTAAAAACATATTATAGTTAATAGTATATACAGTATATATAAATAAAATATTTATAATATAAAATAATAACTTTATTAACACAACTAACAAAAAAAATTAAATAAAAATTATCAAAAAAAAATATTTATTTTATTTATTCTATAGTTATTCTATAATATAAAACTTTTAACTAAAATAGTTTTTTTTTGTTTAAAAAAACTAAATTTTTGAATATAAATAATAACAAAAACAAATATATTTTGTAAAAACAGTTATTGTTTTGTAATATTWTATATATATATTTATAACCAAAWTTTGTCTAAAAATTYTASATACAGTATATCATAGATACACATATATAAAAA
>NW_026533201.1:292500-307500 GCF_028296485.1 Oppia nitens | reverse complement strand
TAATAATAAATTTAATTTATTTTATTTTTTAATAAAAAGTTTTGACCCATTTATTACAAACTATTTTATATTTTTGAGTTAATAAGTGTGTGATGTTTACGGAAAACTTTTTTATTTTGAATTATATATATATATTTAAATAAAAAACAATATTTTCATTAGTAATGTTTAAAAATTTAATATTAAATAAATTAAATTTTGTTAAAAACATTTCACAAAAACTCTGTATATTTTTTATATTAAATTAAATTATGTTTTTTTGTGTTGATTTGAAAATATATATATATATTATTTTTATCTCAAGAATATTCTGGTAAATAATTATCATTTTTTTTTGTTTTTACATTYATAACAACAATAATACAAAATTATTATCAGATATACAGTATATTATATATATATATATATATATATATATATATATATATATATATATATATATATATATATATATATAAAATAAATAACAATTTTGGATGATATTTGATACACAATATACAGATATATATATATATATATATATACAATATATTTTACTAATGATAACAACACACAATATATCTAAACAATATATATATATACTGATAATACTACTACTAATAATAATACTAACCATAAAAAATAGATAATAATAACAAATAATATACAGTATATTGTAATTGTAATAATGATAGCAAAAAAAATAATAATTTTGATGTTATATTGTTTGATATTATAGTCACAAATGAGCACAAAATACAAATTAAATGTTAATTTGATTATAATTACTAGTATTATATATATATATATATATATATATATATATATATATATAGAGAGAGAGAGAGAGAGAGAGAGAGAGAGAGAGAAAGAAAGAAAGAGAGAGAGACAGAGCTAGTAATCGCAATAATAATAATCATATATTTTTTCTAATAATAATAATAATAATAATCATAATTACAAAATACTTCAAAAAATTTCATATATATATATATATATTATATAATATAATCAGAAAATGTATAATAAATTTTTTTTTTGTTAGTTTACTACTACTACTACTACTACTACTAAATAAAACTATAGTTAATATATCGATTCATACATACAGTTATATACAGATTCCTAAACAACTATTATTTTAACCACAAATATATATATATATATTACTAATAATAAACTGAAACACATATAATAGTAATCATAATAAATATTATAGTAATTAAAATAATGGCCACAAAAAAAATTTTTTTTTTGGTTAGAAATTTTTTTGTTTGTTTGTTTGAAAAACTTTTTTTTTTGTTGAATTTTTTGTGTTAATGTATAATAAAAATAAATGCAGTTTTCATTCACTGTTTATGATGTTGTAATAAATAAAATTTATAAAAAAATAATAAGTTATTAATTAAAAAATATATATATAAAAATATTTGTTTACTTACCCCACTTTGATAATAATAATAATAATAATAATAATAATTAAGTGATGAAATAAAATATAGTTTTTTTTTAAATATTCAATAGTCAATAGTCACACACAAAAAAAAAATAATTGTTTATTTTTGTTATTAATTTATTTAAAAAAATTTAATTATTTTTTTCAAAAAAATAAATAATTAATTATTTTCTAAATGTTTATAATAGTATTGTTGTTGTTGTTGTTGAAATTTTTTTTGAGTTTAATTTAATCGTCAAATTTTTATAACTTTATTATTATTATTATTATTATTATTAGTTTTAGTAATAATAATATTGTCATAACTTTTATTATTATTATTATTACTAACTTTAATGTTAATTATGATTGTTGTATACATTTTGTTGTTGTTGTTGTTGTTGTTGTAGTTGTTTGATATGTTTGTATGATATCTATATAAATATAAGTAATAAAATAAAACAAAAAAATTCAAATTAAAACCACAAATAATAATTATATAAGACATCAACAACAACAAAATTAGTCAAATAATATAAACATATAAATTAAATATCAAATATTCATATATATATATATATATTAATATAAGTTATATATAAACTATGATTATAATACTAATACTGTATATTTGTTTTTTAATTATAATAATACTAATAATAATAATAAAAATACAACAAAAAAATGATAATAATTTTTTTATATATATATCATAGTAGAGGTTGTATTTAATGAATGCTAAAAACGCTTTAATAATAATTGTATTTTATTTTCATATATATTATTATTATTATTATATATAAAGTACAGTATTATAGATAAAATAATAAATGTATATAAATATCGAGAATAATTAAACTAAACTAAAAATAATAATAATATTTATATAAATATATATATATATATTATAACTAATATTATATTATATTATTTTTTTTTTGATGACAATCGACGTGTATTTCATAATAATAATACTAATAATAATAAAAATTGTAAATTATATTTATTTTTCTAAAATAAAACACACATAGAAATTATTTAATAATAAATAATTTTTATTATTTTTTCTATAAAATAAAAATTATTTTTTTTTCAATCAAACAAAAAAACATTGAATAACTTCATCATAAATTTATTAGAATAATAATAATAATAATAATTGTGATTATAATAATGAAAATTTATGAATTATTTTTTTTATTTGGTAAAAAATATTGTATATTATAATTATAATATAAACACATTTTACATATTCATAAGCAACTAATATATTATATATATATATATATATATTATAATATATTGTATTGTATTATACTGTGATTATACATAATATTTAAAACATTATAGAAAAAAAATATTTATGAATATTAAAACATTTTTTTAGGCAGTTATTAAAATAAAAAAATATATTATTTTTTTTGAGACTAATAATGACTTTTCTATAAATACAATAAATTATAATTATAATAACTATTAAACAATATATACTGTATATATACTGACTAAATATACCTATAAAAAAATACGGTAAAAAATTTATGTTTAATATTCTTATTATTATTATTATTAATAATATTTTTTTTGATGCTCTCATACATGTTATGTATGCAATGTGTATGCAATCAATTGACTAATAATAATAAATGGAGTTTTAATTGTATAGTAAATTCAATGCACATATACATTGGACATACTGTACATACAGTGAATATATATATATATATGAATAATAATAATAATAATAAAAATAATAATAACAATGCCATTGGATTGTGTTGTTTTGAATTATTAATTATTATTAGCGATTATTAAAGGAATTGCATAGATATATATATATTGAAAAAATTATTATTATTATTATATATATACAGATATTCTGTATATTAACTATACATTTGATTAGTAAAAAAAATTTAGATATAGATATGATTACAGAATATTCTTTAAAATAAATTCAATATAATTAGTATTAGTATTATTGATATATTATTGTATTATTTTTCAAATTGTATTATTATAAAAAACAAATAGTTTAGATAATAGTTTTTAAATATAATTATTATTATTTTTTTAGTTTATCAATAATACTACTGTATATATATATAGACAGTGTTAACAGATAATAAATACATTACTAATATTACTAATACAGTAATAATATATATATATATATATATAATATATAATTTGAAATAAAACTATCGGAAACATTATCCCGTAAACATATATATATAAATAATAATTTTTTTATTACATATATATATATTATAAGATATTTAGGTTTATGTGTGATTATTGTTACATTAGACTAATAATAATAATAATAATTGCAAAATCAATATATATATATATTGAGACACAAAATGATTACATATAAATAAATTTATATTGATATTAATTTCTAAATTAATAAAATATATATATATATATATTTAAAAACTACTACTAATAATAATAATAATAATTTCAATATACAAATAAAATTTTGCAAATAATAATCTACAAATAAATTTTTATTTTTGTATTATATATTGTATAGTATATACTACACGCTATATATTTATTAACTAATATTTTTAATCATAATTTATTATTATTATTTTTATATAATATATATCAATAATTTGTTTGCTATGCTATTATTATTATTATTATATAGATATCATATAATAAAATTATTATTATTATTGTTTTAATTTATGCACACACACACACACATACACAATATTATATATATATATATATATATATATACTGTATATAACTATCATATAAATAAATTATTTATATAAACATATGTTTACATATAATATTCAATATGAATATATAAAATATTTTTATATATATTAATAATAATAATAATAACAAAAATGCTAACAAAATTATTAATTATTTCTATATAATGTTTATTACTAATAAAGTATGAAAATAATAATTTTATTTTTGATATAATTAAAATAAAATTATTTATTTATTTTTTTGATTATAATACTAAATATACAAAATATATATATAATTACTAACTAATTGATTGACTGGTAATTTATATGTAAATTTTTTTTAATAAAAAATATAAATATTTAAATTATTATTTTTTTAAATACTAAATAACTTAGTTATATATTGATAATCAACAAAAAAAATTATGTCTATTGTACATTAATTAATAATAAAATAAAAATTTACTAAAAAAAACTAATTAAATAAATAAATAAAAATAATTAAATGCTAACAACAACAACAATATCAGATAAAAACTTAATAATAAATATAAACTATATATATATATTATATTTTAATATTATTTGCACATTCATGTGCCCTATTGCCATAGTGATGGGGGGCACAGTTATGTGTTTGCTGATGATCATCCCATCCCATCCCATCCCATCCCATCCCATCCCAACATCAACACTACTACTACTACTACTACTAATTTTTACATCCCTATCCAGTTAACAATAGGTATAGACACTTATATACTATATATATATATATATATATATATATATATATATATATATATATATACTGTATATAATATTATGCCCACTAGTATTTAAGCCTAAACTATATTCATAAATACATTAATATTATAAGTGATTTTTTTGCAAACAAAAAATAAACTAAATAAACAAAAATTATTATTATTGTTGTTGTTTTATTTTAATCAAATTTAGTTTAAAATTTAATTTAATTTATTATTATTTTTTTAGCCCAACAACTACAACAAGTAAACAAAAAAAAATTGGAGACATTTTGTAGTTTTATTTATTTTTATATATATATATACTGTATATATATATTTGTTTTTATATTTAAGATAATCAATGATAGAGAGAGAGAGAGAGAGAGAGAGAGAGAGAGAGAGAGAGAGAGAGAGAGAGAGAGAGAGAGAGAGAGAGAGAGAGAGAGAGAGAGAGAGAGAGAGAGAAAGAGAGAGAGAGAGATAGATAAATGCGATAAAAATACTGTATATGTATATGTATTTTATATATGGATGTTACTGTATGTGTGGGATAGGACTGGTAGGTTGAGATGGTAGGCATGAGTAATATGAAAACAGATTTTTTTTCTTCAATATAATACAGTATATATAGAGTTATAATACTAATAATAATAATAATAATAATAATAATAGCGATTTAGGAATTATACTGTACTATACTATAGAAATATTTTACTTTATATTTGTGTTAAACTGTTAGATAAATAAGCAAATTCTGGTATATTTTATTTATTTATTTATTTATTTATAGAGATCTTTATATAAGACACACACACACCACATATGTACATACATACACATATACACACACATACATATATACACGCACATACATACACATACATACACATACATACACACACATACACACATACACACATACACACATACACACATACACACATACACACCTATACACTCACATACATACACATACATACACACACATACACACACACATACACACATACATACACACATACATACACACATACATACACACATACATACACACATACATACACACATACATACACACATACATACACACATACATACACACACACATACACACACATACACACACATACATACACACACATACATACATACACACATACATACACACACATACACACACACATAATTTACATACATACACATTGATCAATATAATAGATTGCATAATAAATTGAAATATTAATATATATAGATATATATATATATATAAATTATACATACAATTTATTATGTAAATAATAGAGAGAAAAAGTAAACAAAATTATTAAACAAAAAAAATTTAGCATTATTATTATTATCTTAAAAATTACTAAAATTAAACAAATAAATATGCATATATATATATATATATATATATATATATATTAAAAATGGACTAGTACAATTTTATATATATATATATATAACTACTATTAAACTAACTTTTTGTGTGTGTGTATATATTTTCATATACATTATACATATACTATACAAAAAAAGTTTTTATCACATTTTACTATCTATTTATATATATAGATACGTGAACACCGGGCGATAAAACTACATTTCCACTACACATATAACAACTACAAACTATATAACATTTTTAATGGCTAACAAAATAAAAATAGTTGTCCACACAAAATGACTCTCAAAAGAGTTATTTAGTTTATATATACAATATATATATATATATATATATAAACAATACAATCACAAAAAAAAATAAAATAAAAAACACATATATTATTGTGTATATATATATATATTGATATATAATATACAACTATATATATATATAAAAGTGTGAACATTATATTTAGATTAATAGCCGCACCCAATAGATACCTGTATTTATATACAGTATATAGTGTACATAAATTGCATTATTATTATGTATAGTATATATAAAGTTTTAGTAACAAAAAAAATTATTGTGATAATATATACAGTATATACTAAATAAGTGGACACACATTATATACCAATATATAAACTAACTGTAACTTTTTTTTTTGAACATACAATTTACACCTATATAATATATTACTGTACATATACAATGGTATATACTGTATAATATCAAGCAATTTATTGTATACATTGTACAGTAATATACAATATATACTATATATATATAATATCCCAATAAAAATTTACATCTATTATTTTAAGTGCATTTTCAAGTCATATAAATATACAAATATATATTAAATGTATTGTTATTGTAATCGTTTTTGGAAATATATATATATATATATATATATATATATATATATATATATATATATATATACTAAACGTTTAACTAACTAAAAAAGAGGTACAAAATAAAAAGTTTATTTTTTAAATGAAAGTTAAAGATAGTAATAATGACCAACAAAACAAAAAAATATATAAAAAATAAAACTATTTTTTAAACAAAGTTATAAAAAAATTTAGTTTAGAAAAAAAGTTAGTTATCTCTCTCTCTCTCTCTCTCTCTCTCTCTCTCTCTCTCTCTCTGTGTGTGTGTGTGTGTGTGTGTGTGTTTGTAACTGTGTGTATGTGTTAAAGTGTTAAATGTATTTATTTATTTTATTTTTTTTTATAATTAGGATGCGCGCCTCTCAAAAAAAATCCCCCCTCAAAAAATAAAGTAACAATTATTTTATTATTATTATAGCTATCAATAATTAGTAAACTATTTGTGTTTATATTCAACATTAAAATCTTATAAAAACACTAAATATTAGTTATAAAAAATTATTTTTTGTTATATATATAGATATATTGAACAATAACTATTACAATACAATACCTATAAATCTATTGTAATTGTTATAATATAGTTGGCGACACATATTAGACAATAATTTAAACACATATCACATACTACTATAACTAACTACTACTGTATAATACTGTATATATAGTGTATAGTATATATATATATATAAAGTATTAAAAAAACCAACTGTCCTTTAGTGCCAAACAATTTTTTTTATATACATCCCATTCCCTCTAACCCCACGATATAACTATAGTATATATATATTATTGATAACAAACACATACACAGATAACTATGAGGCCTCTCTCTCTTTCTCTCTTTCTCTCTCTCTCTCTCTCTCTCTCTCTCTCACTCACTCACTTACTCACTCACTCACTCACTCACTCTTACTTTTCAAAAAAAAACCCATTAAATTGTTACATAAAAATCCGATAAAAATAACATTTTTAACTAAAAATAAATAATAAAAAGCCTTCAGTTTTTTTAGTTGTGTTTTTTTTGAAGGGACAGTAAGGGCTAAACAGCTAACTATCCCCTAACCTAACTGTGTGCCCTAAGTGGAGGCCCCAACATATATATATATATACTATATATATACAATATATATATATAATACTATTATAAATGGCGTTATAATATCTGGTCCCCAAAGAGTAGACAGATATCCCAAACAAAACTAATATATTAGTGATATTATAGTGTTTTTTAAATAAAATTTTTTTTTTTAAACACAATTGGATGACAAATATTATATCTCATTATACGGTATACTAGAGTACTATACTATTAATAGGTTTATAATATATATTATTTATATCAACGAAAATAATTTTTTTAATTTGTATAAATTGTGAAATATTTTTTTAAATTTTGTTTTTTCCTTAAATTTTTTCCCAAATAATATTTCTATAGATTTTTTCAATATATTTAATATATTTATACATATATTATAATATATTATTTTTTTGCTATAGTATTAAATCATTGACTAAATCAATCAATATAAAACATTATATCATTAATATATTGATTAAAAAATTATCTCATTTAAAAAATAAGCTAGTTAAAAATAATAATTATTTTTTGAAAATTAATATAAATTTTATATTTATCAAAAAGTTTACTATAATAATAATAATATAAAATATCAACTATACGTGTATATTATATATATATAAAAATTCATTTATTGTTGTTTTTGTTACTAATTTTAATTGTAATTAATTATCTCTCATTTATTTTGTAAAAATAATAATAATAGAGTTGTTAATATATTTGGCAATATATATATATATATATAGCGTATATATATATATATATATATATTTGAATAGATAAAAATTACAACATTATAGTTTAATTTAGTTAATTAAATGTTTACTTATTGTATATTAATATAATAATATATATATATTTTATATATTAATATACACTGTAATAATGTTCAACTGGGCATAAAATTATGACATTTTTATGAAAAAAATAATATTTTAACAATTAAATAGAAATATATAATTTAAAATATATATATAAAGATAACAAATCTAGATATACTGATAAATAATAATAATAAACAAAAAAAAATTATATAAATAATTAAAATAATTTTCAAATAAATTTATTACCTGACAACTATATATATATATATTGTGTATATATATGTGTATATATATATTGTACTATATATACTAGTAATAATGTTTAAAAACTACTAATTGAATAATAATGTAAATTATATAATAGCAACACAAAAAATATATATATATTAAACGATTATTTTAATTAAATGTTTTATAATATTGAATAATATTTTTTTTAAAAACTGATTGTAATCAAAAACAATATATTTATTTTATATTTAGTGACTACTGTTTCATACTAGTGTATAATATAGTCATAAAATTATTATTATTTTTTAAATAACTTAATATATATATATATATATATATATATATTACACAATTATAGTAATTACTTTTTTTTGAAAAATTAAAAATTTCTAAAATAAATAAAAAAAAATTTATTAGATATTATTACCTCAAATTTAATTAATTACATAAACAATATATAATTTATATAATTAAACCTAAACTATAAAATATGATTAATTAATATAATTAATATATATATATATTTAATTAGTTAGTAAATGTTGTAATGATAAAAGTTTTTTATAAATATTTAAAGTTTTTAGTGAAAAAATAACTAAAATAAAAATTTTGTTAAGAAATATATTATATATATTATTATTATTATTAATTAATAATATTAAATTTAAAAAAATATTACAATTCAACCTAAAGATTATTATCTAAAAACTAAATAAAAAATAATATTTGTTTGTTTTATTCAAAAAAATTTATTAAATAAAAATTATTTAATTTATTTTTCTCTCCTTTTAATAATATTATTATTTATAATACCTGCTAAATAAAATAAAACTAAAAATTTGTTTTAATTAATTAATAAAATAAAATACATTATTATTATTATTATTATATATATATAATGTAATAATATTTTTATTATTATTGTTGTTGTTGTGTAGCAAAACTTTGAAAGTTATTTTAATTAAAAATTTTGTTTATTATAATAAAAATAATTATTATTATTTGTTTTCAATATATATATACACATAAATGTTATTATAATTAATTAAACCACTGAAAGCTTATAAATAACAACAATAAAAAAAACTACTAATAAAAACAAGTTTCATTATTTAATTAAATATATTTTATATGTTTATATTATATGTATATATATATATATCAACAACAAAATACTACAAAAAAAACAATTGAAATAATTTTTTTTTCAATATTAAACTTTTGGTATTATTTATATTTATTTTATTTATATACAGTGTATATCTATATATATTTACATTAATATTATTATTATTATTATAAGGTTTAACAATAATTAACTTAATGTTTTTAACAATATTTTTTTGTTGTTATTTTTTTCCACTTAATTTTTAGTTAATTTTTTTAGTTATTTTTTTTTATTTTTTTGTCTTAAATTATTTTTTTTGTTGCTTATATATTGTGCGGTAAGTAATGAATAAATAAATAAAATAAAATTTTTCAAATAAATAACAACAACAAAAATTATTATTATTACAATTATTTCATATGTATTTTAATTTAATTAACTTTAATTATCTATTTTATAAATATTATATATATATATATATATCGATTGTGTAATATTATAAATATAATAATATTATTATTATAATCTAAATCTAATTTAATTAATTTTTTTTAGTTTTTTTTTTGATTTTATTAGTCCTTATTATTATTATTATTATTAATATATTACTATTATATCCACAAAATATATTATATATTATAATCAAAAACTTTGTTATTTATATATATAAAAAAATTATATTTTAATAATAACTTTCTTTATTATATACAATTAGCATATGTTATCAAACAATAATAGTTTATTTCTTATATATTTTATTTATATATATATATATATATATATATATATATATATAAATAATTATATTTAATAATAATAATATAAAAAACACATACAATATATATACGTTATATATATATATTGAATAAGAGACGCATCTCATTTCACGCGTGAGTTAACACGTATTCATATATATATATATTATATTATATTGAATATAATTTATACAATATATTTATATTGTATAATAAAGTAACAAATTGAGAGATTTTTAATATTTAAACCTATTTAACATTATTTTTCTCACTCACTCACTCACTCACTCACTCACCCACTGATTATAAATATCAAACAATTACTGACTAAATAAATAGTTTCATAAATATATAAATATAACAAAAAAAATTTTGTTGAAAACATCAAATAAATATTTTTCATAAACTAAAATAATATATATATACAGTATATATAATACAATAACATATACAAACAAAATATGTGTTTATGTCATATATTTTTGTGTTTTATTTATTCAAAAAAAATTAATAATAATAATAATAATAATAATAATAACAAATAGATAGTTAAACAAACATTAAAAATATAATTTTGTTGAAAACAAAATTATAGTTTATATATATACTAATATTTATAACTTTATTATTATTATTATTATTATTATCATTAAAAATATGCTAAATAAATATTACCACAAAATCTTTTTTTAAAAAATGATAATTATTTTTGTATTTTTTTTATTATCATTTAACAATACTTATGACATATTATTTATTTAGTTTATTATTAATATTATTGTTATTGTTATTAAAAAATAAATATTTTTCATCAAAAATAAAATTATTATTATAACTATAAGTAGTAGTAGTAGTAAATAAACTTTTTTTTTGTAAATAATTATAACAGTTATAAATTTTTAGATATATATATAAAAATTATATCATTATATAATATAAAATTTAAAAATCACTTACCATCAAATAATATATAAATATATATTATATATGTGTATATAAATTGTCAAATTAATCCCAAAAATAATAACTAAATAACTAATTAGTTATTATAAATGTCACATAAATAACACACACATATAAACACAAATCAATCAATCAATCAGTTAATGTTATGTTTTATTTGTTATATATATATATATATTATATATTAATTATAATAATATATATATAATATTAATTAATAAACATAATAATAAACATATGGGTCAATAGTTTGATTATTATTATTATTATTATTATTGGTTAGCAATATAAAAAAAATTTTGAAACTCATATATTAATTGTTTTTATTAAATTTATATTATTATTATTATCAATTAATTAGTTAAATTAGCATGATACAATTATATATACAATGTATATATATATTTATATATATAATGTATTAAAACTGTATGTGAACTTGAAAATCCGAAAATCACAAAACAATTTAAATTAAATTAAATTAAATATATATTTAATTTATTTATTGGACACCAAAATAGTCAACATATAATCAATCAGTTAATAAGTGTCATTAAAAATGATGATAAAAAAAATAGTTTTCAAAACTATTTGTTAATAATATATATATATATTCATAATATATATATACAATATATATATATATATATTCTGTATATCTCTTTGAGAGCCCATTGAGAGTGAGAGAGATGAGAGTAGATAGAGGTTTGGGTATTAAGAGAGAGAGAGAGAGAGGACTGTTAGCCTCTCATTCAATGAACACCAGTATTACTATTAATACTATTACTACTACTACTACTACTACTACTACTACTAACACACATTGGGCCTGTTATGTCCCAAACCAAGTGTGTGTGTGTGAGAGAGAGTGAGTAAAAATGATACCATTCCCTCTCCCTATACCTCCCATCCCTCTAAACCTAACCTCTACACTACACTACACTTTCCTGATGTCCCCCCCCCAACAAGATTCCTCCTCAAGCGCTTATCCATGATTTTCACAATTCACCCCTGCCCCCCCCTCCACTCCCCATCACAATACATAAACATAGCACTCAAAAACACACACAGCACTCGTAGTATAGTATAGTCAAAAAAAAGTCCCCTAAATATATGTATATTCAGTATTACGTAACGCTATATTTAAAATTATATATATTTGTATTATGTGTTTATAATGCATATAAATATATACAACACACACACACACACATAGATTTATAGTATATACAAAAAAAAGTTTTCAAAAAGTTTCTCTCTCTCTTTCTCTCTCTCTCTCTCTTAACAAACACAGAGCACCAGTAGATTGTTGTGTGTGTACAGTATGTATGGTTTGCTTACTGTATATATTGTATATATATAGAGGACAGGGATATTAAGGAGATAGAGTATAAGAGAGAGAGAGAGAGAGAGAGAGAGAGAGAGAGAGAGAGAGAGAGAGAGAGAGAGAGAGAGAGAGAGAGAGAGAGAGGGGGGATGTCAACAAAATTTTATAATAATAAACATATGGGGGATATTTATTTCACACACACACACACACACACACACATACATACATATATACAGTACACATAAACATCTGTCCCATTGATGATTATATAATATGCATGCATTTTATAAAAAACTATATATATATATAGTATAAATAAATATCTTATTGTATAACAACAGAGAGAGAGAGAGAGAGAGAGAGAGAGAGAGAGAGAGAGAGAGAGAGAGAGAGAGAGAGAGAACTATAGATATATATATATACTTTAAAACTAATAAAAATATTTAAAAAATATTTTGTTTATAAATTTATAAAAATATATTATCAAATATATATTGAAAACATTTGTTGCTATTGTGTAACCCAACAACAAAAATAATAATAAGTTTTTTGTATTTTAATAATATTTTCCCAATCAATACAATCAATATAATCAAACATTTATTTATTTTTATATTTTTTTTATTAATTAATTATATTAAACATTATATTGTCAATTATATAAAAATAAATATAAATATATATATATTTTTAATAATTATTATTATTATTATTATTGTTGATTGATATCAATTTTTTGTTGTAAATTTTTGTTGTTTAGTTATTTTTTAAATAATAATAATTATTATTATTACAATATATTTAACTATCAATTTTTTTTGAAACAAATCAATCAAATTGAGAGTAAAATTTTTATTTTTTTTTTATTTTTTTTTATTTAATATTTAATTTGATTTGATTTTTTGGTTGTTTTATTACAACCAATTATTTTTTAACAGATAATAATATTATTATTAATAATAATAATAATATTAAAACAAACTTTTATTTTAAATATTACTTTTTAAAAGATAACGTGATTTGTTTGTCCTTTAATTATATTTATATATAAATATCAATAAAAATAACACATAAAAAGCTATTAAACAGTAATTTTTTTTATTTGGTTTTATTTTTATTTTATTTTTTTTGTTTGGTTTTGTTTTGTGTGTAACATATTTAACGCCCAATAATTGCTTAATAAAAATGTTTATTATTATTATTATTATTAATATATTTAACTATAATTTTAAATATAAATTTTAATTATTATTATTATTATTATTACTGTATTTTTTTATTATTTACATTATTGTGTGAAAGTTTTTATACACATATTTATATCATATGATAATAAAAACCACAAAAAAAATTAATTAAATTAATTAATATAATAATTAATTTTTTTATATATATATAAATTAGATATTAATATCTCATTATTCAATAATATTTATATATTTAAAAAAAAAAATAATTTAATATAATTTCTAATCAATTGTGTCGTCAACAAAACCATAGGACACACACACAAACACATACAAAGTCAATGGACAG
>NW_026533201.1:255000-282500 GCF_028296485.1 Oppia nitens | reverse complement strand
AATAACAATTTTAATGATAATTTTATTATTATTATTATTAAATATAAAGTATATTTATATTATAATTTGTTGTTATATTACACTAAATCCACACAAAAATACACATTAAATATATAGTGAAGTATAAAAATAATAATTATTATTTTTTTTTTAAATTTTATTGATATATACTGTATATTATTTCAATATATATATTATACAAACATTTATAACAGTTTTTTTTATTATCAAATTAAAATATTTTTTATTTGATTTTGCAATTTTAGAGTGAAAAAAATTATTATATATTACTACTACTACTACTACTACTACAMAATATATATATATATATATATATATATATATACTAATATTATCATAAAATGTTTGTATTACTGCAACTATAAATTGTTATATAATATTAAATAGTTTATTTTAGATATTTTTTTAATAAAAAAAATATTTATCATTTAAATAAATATTAATTTTTATATAAAAAAAATAATAAAACTTATATAAATTACACAGATGCTACTTAATAATAATAATTACTGAAAAATTTGTAATTAAAAAATTAATTATATATATATATTAAATATATCACTAAATAAAATAATTATTATTTTCTTATTTTATTTTTTCAAATATAATAATAATTAAATAATAATAATAATAATTTCATAATACAATGATAATACAACTATAATACTAATAATAATTTAATTTTTTWTATTTAAATAAATATTTTTAATATTAAATTTAACTTAATTTGAATAGATATTACCAAGGATAAAATGTATAAATATCATCATACATACACAATAAATAATATTTAAAAAAAATAATAATAAACAATTTATTATTTGGGAAAATTGTCAATTTTATTATTATTATTATTATTATTTTGTTGCAAATAAATATAAAATGTATATAAAATAAAACTATTATAAAAAAAAGTTATGTAAATAATTAACATTTAAAAAAAAAGTTTTAAGTTTTCCTCAAATTTTCGAAATACTATACTTTAAAAATAGCTATTTTTTTAATAATAATAATAATAATTTATTTTTATACAAATAAATAAATAAAATAATAATAAAACCGCATTTATAAAAAATTATAATAACTTATAATAAATTAACTTTTTTATTAAAAAAATAACGATAAAATGTATATAAAAAAATATAATACAGTTATTAATTATTTATTTAATTGGATAAATATAATTATTTTCTAATCAACCATCATACAATGTAGCTAGCTAATTAATTAATAATAATAATAATAATTATAAATTAGAAAAAATATAGTAAATTAAGATAATTAATAAACGATTATTTATTTTTTTTAATTCATATAATTAAGTTAAATTATTTATTAATTTTTTTTTTAAAAAATAAACTAAATTACTATCTCGAGATAAAAATAACTAAATAAAAAAATTGATATTTTTTTAATGAAAAAAACAGTATAATACAAAATAAATTAATTGCTAGTATTTTTTGTATATATTTATATATAAAATATAAAATCATTAATAAAACATATGCTATATTTATTTTTATCATAACAAAATGATAATTTAATTTTTTTAAAATATATATATATATATATWWATATTATAATATAATATATGATTTAGTTATCATATAAACATTTATGTGAATCACATGAATAATAATAATAATATATAAAAAATAAATATATATTATTAATAGTCGAATAAATTTATATATAAAAATAATTGCTTATATTATTAAACATTTTTAAAAAATAGATTTACAGTTAATTTATTTTTTTTTTAAATATATATATTTAATATATCATTATATMTATATATGGGTATTATTTGTGCTAATATTAATAATTTAATTATATTTATATTTATTTTGATTACAAACACACACACACACACACTATTATATAAACTATAACATAATTTTAAAAAAATTGTTTATATATTCATAGAGAGAGATATATAAATATAAATACAGTATTTATTTTATTTTTATTATCTATGCATTTAATATACAGTATATATATATATACTTATATATAAAATGCTATATATATTTAGGCCATATATTTCAATGTCAAGGTCTATATGTTTACGTGCTCTTCAAGTTTGTCTCTGTTTTTAAAATTTGTTTTAAAAAATTGTTTGTATATATGATATTTGATTTGATTTTATTATATATTATATATTATATTAAATAAAAATACAGTAGTAGTAGTAGTAATGGTAATAATGTTTAAAACATATTATCAGTTATTTAAAAAAAATTTATATATTCATCAATATATATATATATATATATAGCATCATCATCATCATCAACAACAACAACAAAATTAGCATGCTAATTTTAATAAAAAAAAACTATATTAATTGTTTATATAAATAAATTATCATTTTTATCTATTAATAGTAATTATATATATATATATTAATTATAATTTAATAAATTTTTTGTTGTATACATTAATTATTTTTAACAGATCTAATCAAAAAATAAAAATAAATTTAAAGTATATTTTATTTATAATTATTATTATTTAGATTTTTTTTTTAAATTTTTTGGTGGGTGTTATTTATAAATTATCAAAAAAACATACATACATTTTGAATGTCTAAACAATTTTTTTCATCAAAAAATAAATTATAATCATATAAACTGTTGTCTGAAAAAATACAATAAATTTTATTATTATTATTATTACTGTATCAAAAACTTATGTGTTTTTTTAAATATACAGCATATTTAAAAAATTTGTTTTTATATTTATAAAAAAAATTATATGCTTAGTAAAACAAAATAAAATAATGTAAACATTTTTTTAAAAAAAAAACATTTTTAAATAATTTAAACATCAATTAACTATTAATAATATGTGTCTGATTTTTATTTTGCTATTAACTATTTACTACTACTACTACTACTACTAATTTATATTAATTGCTATTTTATTTATTATTATAATATACAGTATATATACACATGTATATTGAGTATAATTTTAAACAACAACTATCATTAATACATATTGAATTTAAATTAACATTTGAAATAATTATAAGCATTTTAATTGTAAGGTTTTAAAAACTAATATATATATATATATATATACTAATAAATTATTAGTGTAAACAATTTAATTAATTATACATATGTTATACATAGTAAATAAATAGTAAATTATATTTACTAATCATCAAAAAATTTGTATTTCACAAAAATTAATAATAATAATAATAAAATACTAAATATATATGTTTTACTATCCGATACTTATAATACAGTATTACAATATAATAATAATACTATACTAAAAAAAATACTGTACTATAATAATAATAATAATAATTATAATAATAATAAAAAAGGCATAAAAAAATTATTGTTGTTTTAGGCATTCATATTGAAAAAAAGGCATATATATAATATACAACAACTCATACATACATATGTACAATACATATACATAAGCTAAACAACAACAACAACAACAGCACAGTTAGATATAACACATACAACAACAACTACATAAGCAGATAAACAAAACAACCTTGAACATATGTATATATATATATTATATATACTGTACTATTTATATACTGTATTATAAATGTACATTGCTGCTGCTGCTATTTTATTTTTTTTATTTTTATGTTTAAATGTGTGCATGTTTAGTTGATTGCCTAACAAAAATTTTAACCATGTAAAATATTACCAAGATCAAATTTTATTTTTTAAAAAAAAAACTATAATAAATTAGTCTAACTTAAGTATATAGTTATTTAATTTATTTATTTTTTTATTTATATATAAAAATGTCTAATTATAATTATATTACTGTAATAATTAGTTAGTTTTTTTTATAAAAAAATAAGTAAATTTTATATTAAATAACAATAAAACAAAATTTTAATTAAATGTAGTTTATAATAAAATAAAAATATTGTGCTTTAATAAAAATGTGTATTTAATTTTTTTTATATTATTTAATAATAATTAATATTATGATAATATTGATAATAAATATATAAAACAATAATTAATACAATGATTTGACATTTTATTTTATTTTGTTGTTATTGTTTTTGTTAATAAAAAAAATTTATTGATTATATTTTAATGGGGGATAACCTTATAAATTATTAATTAATATAAAATTTTTTAGTGTAGTAATACTGTATGGAGTGATATAAAAAAAATTAGCATGCACAATTTTTTTATTTTATTGTTATATTACTTAGTAGTATAGTATCAATGAATTACTGTATAAATGTTTTTATAGATAAATAATTTATTTTATATAATATTAATATACAAAAGATTTTATATATATATATTTGTAATTAAATGATAAAAACATTAGTATTAATATATATTTTTAATAATATTTAAAATATATATATATTTTTAAATAATTGTTATGTGCTAGCTTAAATTTTACAATTATGTACAATATATATATATATATATGTAATATAATATAAAATATACAAAATGTATATTCAAAATGCAATTGATATTATAGTTGTAAAAAAATTTGTTGTCATATAAATTAAATACTTATATTATTATTATTTTATTTTTGTTGTGTAAACAATAGCTAATACAGTATATACAGTATATATAGTATATATATATATATAGTTATAAACTATGGATATTAGTTTACAATTTTATTTTTGTTTTTTTTTAAAATACAAAGGTCGACAATTATATAATTTGATATTTTTTTAGATTTATATTATATTTGTTTAATAGTATACAATAAACTATATGTATTTTTTTACAATTATTTTTTGTTTTAATAATTTTAATTTATATATATATTTGCTGTATATATATATTTTTTTTCATTTCCCCTCAACAACAATATATATATATATATATATAATACTGTATAGTATTGATGAAATAAATAAATGTATTGTAAATTTTTAACTATAGATTTTATTTTGCAAAAAATAAATTAAAATATGAAATACTAAACAAAAATGTATCAATTATTTGATTAATAAATAAATAATATTTTATTTTTATTTAATTAAAGTTTAATTTTAAGATAACATTTATTAAAAAAAAGCAATATAAAGTTATATCTATATAATTTCATTACAATTGACTACAAATAATAATAATAATAATAATTATTATTATTATTATTATTTACTTAATCGGATATCATAAGTATTGTATAACACAAATAAAAATTATTATTATTATTATTGTAATTATATTAATACAAAAAAAAATTAATAATAACTGTTTCTACTGTACTTTCAATGTATTATTTTATATTTTATTATAAATGTATTTTATTATCAAATATTTTTTTGATATAGTTTGATTTACTTGGAAATTATGTATGAAATACACAACAATTGAATATTATATTTATTAATACAGTAATAATAATAATAACTAGAAAATAAATTATTTAGCTTAAATAATTAGTTAATACTTATTATTATTATTTATATATGTATTTTATGTTTGATTAATATCTATATATATATATATATATAATTTAATATATAGTTTAGTGATATAATAAACTTGTTGTTGTTGTAATACACTTGTATATGTGATACATATTGTAATAATAATAAAAAAAAAATTATTATTATTATTATTATTTATATTATTAATATTTGTGCACGGAGCATTTGCAAATAATTGTTAACCTTGATTTTTAATATCAAATTTATATATATATATATATTACTATTATTAATAATATATATGTATATACACTATAGATAATATATATATATATATCATAAAAATTTTTGTATTATATATACTGTATATTGATATTTATTTTATTTGTTAGTATAAAATAAACAACGTAGATAAAAATATATCTTTATATATTTATTGTTGATAAAAATTTTTTTTATAAAAATTGTATCTAACAAACTATGTAATTGAATAATATTATCAAATATAGTCTATATATATATATATAATTAAATATACTGTATATGTTAACAAAAAAATATGCATAAAATAACAAAAAAAATCATATAATTTTTATTATATACTGTAGAAATCTATTAACAAATAAATTAATTACCAAATAATTAATACAACAATTTTTTTTTTAAAAATATTATTACAATTATTAAAAAACAGTATAAATAAAATTTTTAAAAATTAAAAAACATTACTTAAATATTTAATTATTGTATTTATTACTTGTATAGTATATATTCAATAATCATAAAAATGTTAATTAATTAATAAATAATAAAACTAATAATTAGATTTATTTTATTATTACTTTTTTGTATATTTATTTAAATGTAATAATTTTTTTTAAAATTAATTTTTATAAAATAAAAATCAAAAATAAATTGGCTAATATACACACAATTTATTAATTGAAATAATAATAATTATTATTATTATTATTATCATAACATTTTATAATCACATGTTTATAATACACACACAAACATATATTTTTTCAAAATAAAAAATGATAATTATAATTAAAAATAATAATAATTTTTTAATGAAAATGCATTTTATTTCATATTTAGTTATTATTTTTTTATCTTTAAATTTTTTTTTCATGAGTTTGTTATTATTATTATTATTAATTGAAAATTTCAATTAATTAATTAATTAATTAATTGTTAAACTAAACAAAATCATTTAATCTTATTTTGTTTGTTTTTATGTATTGGTTCAAGTTAAATTATTAATTTAATTTTCAACTAGGCTATATATCTAGTTAAATTGCTAATTAATTAGCAATTATTTTTAGCTAGTTCAATTTTAGTATATACTGTTTTATAACAATTAAAATAAACTTATGTATAATAATAGCAATAATTAGTTTATTTTAAAATATATTAATCACTTATTGATAAAGTTTAATATATATTGAGTAATATAATCAATGTTATTTTTTTTTAAATTGACCCATGGTACATTATATACATTATTTTAATAATAATAATTTATTTTTAATAAAAAAATAATTGATTAAAACTTACATTTTTTGTTTGCTGTATGAAAATGTTTTATATCAAATAGTTTTCAAATATTTTATTTTATGGCCAAATAATAATAAAGTTTTTAATATTTTAGTCCAAAATTGTTTTTTTATTTTTAACAAAAATAAGTTAAAATTAGTTAAATTAATTTTTTTTATATATATATAAAAATAATAATAATAAATTCACACATGGCACAATTATTATTTAATAAATGTTTTTTTTTTTATAAATTTATTTAATTGTTGAAAATATTATTAACACAAATATATATAATAATAATAATAATAATAATTTTTGATAAATTATTTGTTGCAACAAAAAAGTTAAAATAGTTTTTAGTTATTATTAATATATTTTTTTTAAAAAATCAAAAAATTAAAAATAAATTGTTTTTTTAATACTTGTTGCACATGTCACGTGTTTTTTTGGGATTTAAGTTAAAAATATTATCAAATAAAATGTGATTTTTTAAAACAAAAAATTATTATTATTATTATTATTATTAACTAATTAATTAATTTCAACATCAATTATAAAGTTTACAAATGTGTTTCAAAAAAAAATGTTTTAATTATTATTATTATTTATTTCACAATTTAATAATAATATAAATTAAATAAAAAATTTATTATTATTATTATTATTTGTTTTTTATTTTAATTTTTTAATCATTTAGTAGTAGTAGTAGTAATAGTAGACAACTTTATCAGCAAAAAAAAATAAATATTAATTCAATAATTAATTCAATAATTAATTAATTAATTATTTTTGAGGTTATTTTTACCCCTTTTTTTTACTACACATCAAACATATATATATAAAGTATTAGACATACAATCAGTTATTACTAAACCTAACTCTCTATTAATATATATATATATATATATAACACAAATATTAAGTGTGTTTTTTTAGTATAGCATTGAAACAGTGATATTGAAAATTAATTTTTATTTATTTAAAAAAAACTTTTTTCAAAAATACAGTAATTATTATTATTATTATTATTATTATTAGTATTTACAATATTATTATTATTACTAGTATTTTTTTTTTGAAATTAGTTTTTCAACAACAAAAAAGTTTATATATATTTTTTTTTAAATACAAAACTAATAATTTTAATAATAATTTTATTTATTTTTTATTTTTTGTATAATAAATACAAACACATTATCGACGCAATCGACTCGTCTGGCAGTGTGTGTGTGTGTGTGTGTGCTGTGAGTGTATAATACTGTATAATAGTTAGAGGAAAGAGAGTAAAGAGAGAGAGAGAGAGAGAGTCAGAGAGAGAGAGAGAGAGAGAGAGAGAGAGAGAGAGAGAGAGAGAGAGAGAGAGAGAGAGAGAGAGAGAGAGAGAGAGAGAGAGAGAGAGTTGGAGAGAGGGAAAGGCTTAAAACAATAGGCCGTTCCTAATGAGGGCGCTGTTTAGGTATGGGTTAGTACTGTATAGCTGTATATACAGTATATATATATAAGTATATATATTGATATATATACTGTATATACAGTATATATATATATTGTATATTCAAATAGTTTTTTTTTATTTTTTTTTATTTATTAAATGTTATTTTAGGTATTACTGTAATAATAATAAATATTGTACATGTTGTTTATAATGTACATAAATTACGTTTAATAATTTTTAATTATTGAAAAAATTTAATATAAATGTTACTTGTACCATTTTTTGTTTGTTTAAAATTTAATTAATTAAATTAATTATAATTTTTTTATAAATTTAGTATAAAATATTTACTATTTTAAAACTATAATAATAATAATAATAATAATAATAATAATGTTTATTTTAATTAAATTATCTATTCTAAAAAATTATTATACAAATAAAATTATTATTATTATCTTGTACATTATTTTTTAAAAAATTTTATTAGTTAATTAATTAAATTTTTTTAATTGAAAATAAATTTAATAACTAACTAACTAAACTATAGTGATAATATTATTAATAATAATAATAATAATTTAATGATAAAAAACAATATATATCTTAATTTTTATAATCTATGCAATAATTAAAACATTATAATTATTTATAATTTTTTTGATGATGATAAAAATTTTTATTTTATTTAATAATTCACATTGTTTAGTTATTTATTTTTATTATATTGTTTGTTTGGCATTAATATTGTAATAATAAAAATGTACCCGGGAACAAATGAACTTATAGATTTAATTGATAATAATTGTTGTTGTTGTTGATTTTTATTGTTGATAATATTACCAAGGTATAATTGGTTTTTTTTATTAAAAAATAATTATTTATTTAGTAATAAATTACTTAAATATTATTATTTAATTAATTGCAACTTACAAATTTAATTAATTTTTTATTATGTTGCTCAATTGCATTATTAATTAATTAATTATTTTATTAAAAATAATAATAATTATAACACCTTGCTAAAATTTATTTATACATAAACAACTAAACTATATAAAAAAAAAATTGTGTCTACGTGATTTTTTCTAATCTACTACACAATATTTGATTACACAATTTTATTTACAAGTGTTAATTATTTTTTTTATTTTATTTTTTATTATTATTGTATAGTAAACTAAAATGTTGTAAATATAGTAATGTGTGTTTTATCATTTATATATAGATATATTTTTTGAGATATAATTAATTAATATTAATATTAATTTTTTTTTACTATTACTAGACAGTGAGTGAGATAGAGTTATAGAAAAATATGCTAGATAACATTTTTTTTTTGTTATGTACAATATATTATTATTACTATTTAAAAATATTTTAATAACTATATAATATAAAACAATTTATATTTAATTATATAGATTTAAATATGTAATATGTTTTTTTTAAAAATAAAGTTTATATTTTAATTATTTTTTATAATATATATATATATATATATATATATATAATCATGATATTAGTAATATAAAAAAAATATTGCAAATAAAAAAATAAAACTAATTAATTAAATAAAATAAATAAATATACAGAAAATGCAACTTGTACAAATTAATTTTATTATTATTATTTTCCTATTAGGATAAACTAAAATATTACAATCATATATGAACATGCATTTAGTTATTATTATTATTTTTTAATTTTTTTAAAAAAATTGTACAGTACATATGTTTTTAAAATAAAATTTTTGTTAAATAAATAAATAAAATTATATTTAATTAATTTTTTATTATTAACTCATTATTTTTTTAAGAATAAAACAAATATATCAAAAAAAAATTTATTTTAATTATTAATATCATAATTAGTATAAATTTTAATATAAATATGTTATTTAAAACTTCTTAATATATAGTTTTAATATATATATATATTTAATTTAATTTTTTAATATTTTAAAACTTTATTTTTGCTTTGTAATTAATAATAATAATTATTATTATTACTATTATTATATACATTATTTATAATCATCAATATATTGTGTTTTATAATTATTTTTTTGTATATATAAAAAAGAATTAAAAATTATATACTGGTATTCAAAAAAAATATATACAGTATTGTAGACAACACAACAACAATAATAATAATACAAACAATACAAATAAAAATGTTATGGCATTGAAAAAATAAATATATTTTTATATATATTTATATATATATATATATATAACTAAAATCTATTACAACAATCGCTATTTAATTTTGCAAAACTGCTGTTTACTTAATAATGACGCCAAACATAATATATAATAACACAATATATATATATAATGTATATATTATATACAGTATATATATATATATATATATATATATAATGCTAACAATAATAAAACAATTTTATTTTGCTTACGTTTGTTAGTTAGTTATAACTTTTATAACAAAAATAAAATTACTTTCAAAACTATATAACTATATATAACTTTATATATATTTCTAGTATTTGTTTATTTATTTATAAACTATTAAATCATTTAAAAATTTAAAGCTTTATAATATAATAATAATAATTATTATTTATTTATCATAACAGCAAACTTTTAAAATTTTTTTTGGCTAATTTTCAATATGACATAAATATATTAAAAATAAGTAATTAAATTATAATGTGTTTTAAATTTTTGTTGTTTTTATTATGTTAAAAAAATATGATCTAGATAAACTATACTTAATTGATTATATATATTTTTTTAATTTAATTTTTTTAATATTTTAAATACAATTATTTTACATCATTAACTATAGTTATCTTTAAAAATGTTTTTTTTAATTTTTTTATTATTTTTTATTAAAAAATACTGATTATTATTGTTATTATTATTATTATATTTATTAATATTATTATTATTTATACGATTGACGTAATTATGATATAAACAGTATTATTATTAATATTATTAAATCACAAATAGTTTTTATATTTATTTTATATTTTTCTTTTCATATAATTATGTGAATTTATTTCATATAATATTTCAAGTTTAAACAAATATTATATTGTGTTATAATATATTCACATTAATCTATTAGATATAATAAGTATATATATATATATATATTTATATATCTAAATACAGTATATTGTTTGTTAAAAATATTATAATATAATATAATTTTTGTTAGTTTTTCAAGGATTCAATAAATAAATAAAGTAAATGATAATAACAATTATTATTATTATTATTATAAATTACTTGTATTTATACTGTACATGAAATATACAGTATATTTAGATAACAAATATGTCATTAGATAATAATAATAATAATACTACTACTAATAATAATATAGCTAAATAAAATAAAAATTTATCATTTTTTTATTGCAATAAAACAAAATGTGTCTAGAGTATTTTATTTAGATTTTTTTTTTAAAATTTAATATACATTATAAATATATTTATACATAAATAATATATAAATTTATTTTGTTTAAATAAAATAATATTTTGTTGTATATATATATATATAGTGTACAATATATTATTTAAATAATACTGTATATAAATTTATATATATATATATATATACTGTATATAATAGATAATAAATTGTTGGCAATAAAACAAATCAACTATTTATTATTATTATTATTATTATTATTATTATTATTATTATTTCAGTTAAACACACATACAAATTACTAAAAAAATGGGTTAAATCAAGAGTCAAATGTGTAATAAATAATTTTTAAAATATTTATTTTGTTTATTTATTTTTAGTTGTTTTACATTTTGTATATTTATTTTTAAACATAAATACATTTACACATAATTTTTTTGTATAATTTATAAAAAATAATTTTTACAAACTTTAAATTTTATATATGATATTATTATTTTTTATATGAAAATTAAAAGTAAATTACAATTTTTGATAATTTAGGGTAAATAATACTAAAAATTTTTGTTTTTATTAATAGTATATTTATCATAATATTTATTTAATCTAAATAATATTTGTTAATATTTTTACAAATTATTATTATTATTATTACTGTATTATATTCTTATTTTTATGTATAATAAAATTATTAAAAATTTTGCAATTGTTTTATCGGATTTATATCTCTTTAGTATTAATTGTATTATTTATTTTGTATTAAAAACTATAAAAAAAATTTTTTGTAAATGTTTGGATAAATTGCGGAAAAATTTGGTTAAATTTAATTTTCAGATAATATTTTTTGTTATTTATTTTGTAATTAATAATACATATAATACTGTAGTAATAATGTACTAATAATTTATAGATATACAGTATATATATACACACAAAAAACATTATATTATTGATATAACACGTGTATAATTATATATTTGTTTTTTTTAATTTAACAAAGTTATAGCACACACACACACACACACACACACTCTCTCTCTCACACACACACATACATACATACATACACACACATACACACACACTCACTCACATACATACACACACACACACACACACACACACATACATACATACATACATACATACATACATACATACATACATACATACATACATACATACATACACACACACACACACACATTCACACACATTCACACACACACACACACATATATATATATATACATATACATACACAAACATAGACACAAATATACACATACATAAACAAACAATAATTGAACGATAATTATAATAATAATACTAATAATTTATATCCCAAAAAATAACATAACATAAAAAAACTAAAATAAATAAATCCAATATTGAATCAAATATTATAATCAAATAAACTAGGTTAGGAAAATATTTATAAAAAAAACAAATAATCAAAAAATATATCAAATAATACAATATAATAATAATAATAATAATACTATATTCATATTTAAATATATTAAAGTACAATATAATATTTATTACATTTTTTTTAGTTTTTATTAATAACAAATATTTTTATTTAATAAAAAAAATAAAAGTTTTTATGATTGAAAATAAAACTGATTATGTTATACTTAATACTGTTTTAATGATAATAATAATAATAATCATATTACTAATCTTATAAATTATGTATTTTAACTTTTAAAGTAAAAAAATAAATAAATAATAAAATAAAACTACGGGTTGGGTCACATTTTAAATATATATATATATATTTACTTATATATAGCTGTCTATAATATATATATATATATAACTTAATGTATATTTTGGCAAATGTTTGTAGATTTTATATATTTGCTTATAATTATATTTAATTTTATTTTTTATTTATTTAATTTTTTCATTTGATTTGCAAATAATAATAATAATAATAATAAAAACTAAAACATATATATACAGTATAAATGTCTTTTGTTTTATTGTTGTTTTTAGATTTTACAACAAATATTTGTTGTAAAATAAAAAAATGTTGTTTTTTATAATGAATTTAACAAAATTATTATTTTTTAAATTTAGTATATAATACATGTATAATATTTTATATTATTATTATTATTTATCTAAATTTGTTTAACGAAATAACCTTCAAATAAACTTTTTGTTTGAATTGAAATTATAGAGAGAGAGAGAAAAAAAAACTTTTTATTTTTAATTTGTTTAAAAATACTAATAATAATAATAATAATAACAATAGATATTATATATGTTTTTTGTTTGATTTTTTTTATCTAAATTTTTTTTTTGTTAAATAATTTATTTAAAATTTCAATTGACTATTTTAATTAATGTAAATGAATATCTTATTTTTGAAATAATAATTTTATAAAATATATCTTAAATTAAAATAATAATAATAACTATAATTTAATAATTTGTAGATTTGTTTTTTTTTTAAAAAAGCATTTCAAACAACAACTAATAATAATAATCAAATTTTATGTATATATATATATATAATATAAAAATATATAGTTTTTTATTTATTTATAATTATACAGTATATATATATATATAAGTTATATATTATATATTGATATTAAACTACACTATACTTAATTGAAATGTCCATTAAAAAGCAATTAAATTTGAAATCTAATGTTTTTTTTGAATATACATATAATATATTATTATTATATTAATAGTAAATAAATAAATTTGTATATATATCAAACCTTATATTATAAATAGTTTTTTTTAAATATCTATTATTTTATTTAGTTGCAAAAAATAATAATAATAATAAATACTTCAACAACAAAAAAGTTTACGACAATAAATAGTAGATTTCTATTATTTATTATTTAAACAAAAAATTAAAACAATAGTATCTATGATAATAACTATATATTAATTATTATAGTATTTAGACAAATAAATAAATTAATTAACACTACATATACTGTATAATAATTTATGCAAATTATTATTATTATTATTATTATTTGTTGTTATTTCTAAATAAATCAAAAAATTATTGTTTTATTATATTATTAAAAAAATAAATTTATATTTTTTTTATTATTGTTTATATGTAAATAAGCTGTCGATTTGTCGGCAATTATTTTGTCGTTAAGTTATTTAAAATGCTATAAAAATTTAAAGATTTTTTTAAATTACTATTAAATTATATATTAAATTTTTTTTAAAAGTAAATAATAATAACTTTTATTATTATTATTATTATCAACAATGCTTTTCCTTATATATATATATAAATTTGTATTTAAATACATATTATTATTATTATTATTATTATTTGTTGTTGTTTAACACAACAATAATACATTGATTTAGATTTATTTTGTTTTCAAAAAAAATAAAATAAAATAAAAACATTATTGTTTGTAATTAATTTTATTTTTATTTTATTTTTTTATCTCCTAATCGACAATTCAAACAAATAAATCCAACAAAAATAAAACACACAATTTTTTTTCATTAACAAACATATAATTAATGATTTTTATTATAAACTGGATATATAATAATAATAATAATAATATTATTATTATTATTATTTTAAAAAAATCATATCATAAAATAACTAGCACCTGCACAATTAATTTATTATATTAATTATATTTCAACATTTATAGTGAAAAAAAATTATTAATTAAATTATTATTAATTTACTATTGAATATATATATTAATATTAGAAAATCCTAAAAAAATTTTAATAAAATTATATTTAAAAAATTAATTTTAAACCATGTTTTCAAATTGTTTACTAGTAGTAGTAGTAATTATGAGCATGCTAATTTCATTAACTAATTCAATAGATGATACTGTTTGCCATAATATTGCTGATAATACTATTGTATTGAAATGTGCCACTTATTGTGTCTACCATATGGTAAGTGTACTAATAGATTTATACCTAATATTATTAATAATTAATTAATTAATTAATATATATTTGATTATTAATTATTATTAACTATTAATTATTATTATTATAGCGCCAGATAACCGGCCTGTGCCGTAACGGTAGGTGCCATTGTACAGGAGGCACATTTGATCATGGTGATCCCAGTATTATTTGAGATTAATATAATAATTTTGTTAATAATTATGATTTTTCAATAATAATAATAATAATAATAATGATTATAATATTGAATAAATTATTAATTATTATTATATGTCTAAAATAATTAAAAAATAATAATTATTAATTTTTAAAAAATAAATAAATAAATAATATTTAAATAATTAGATAATTAAATTATAAACTATCTATACATTAAAAACATTTTGTTTGTATCAAGGTGACATCTATAATCTAGAAAATTAAATAATCAATATAATTTTTTTATATATAAATAAAGTACATTGATAAGTTTAATAATAATAATTATTATTTTTTAAATAGTTAAAGTTATAGTAATTTATTAATTAATAATAATTATCTGATTATATATATATATTTAATTACACTAATAAAAAAAACAAATATAATTAATGTTAGTTTTTATTGATTTTATTTTTAAATATTAAATAAAATACATTTTTTTGTGTGTTTTATCTTTTAATTAATTATTATTTTTTTTATTTTTTTAATAAAAAAAATCACATATATATATACAGTATATTTAATCATTATAAATATTTTTATGTCCATGATCATTTACACGTTTAAGATGGTTGCTACCGTTCCCCGTTGATATGGGACGGTTAGCTGCAGCTATTGATTGATGATGGTCACATATATCCTGGCGTACCTCATGGACAGGTAGTACATCATAGATACCGTTTTGATAGTATATATCATACAAATAGTTAAGCATTGTTTTCGATAGTGGCGTATCCGGCGATCGGGTATATATATTGCCAATACCTATAAATTTTTAATTAATTAAATTAATTAATTATTTTTAATTAATTAAAATTACTAAAGTTTTTATATAATAATTAATTTTAAAATATAATTATATACATTATATACTGTATTTAATTCACCAAAAAATTAATTTCTCAATAGTTTTATTTAGTAATATATTATACTAATTATTATTAGTTTAGTAGAAAATACTAAAATACTAAAATAATAAATAAATAAATATTTATTATTAATTAGTTTTCAATTTTACTATATTATGTAAACAAAATGTTTTTTAAAAAAAATTCTATCAAATAGTTGCTGAAAAAAAAACTAATTAAATTATTTATTTTATTTTTTTTTTGGTTTCTTTAATTATATTATAATTATATAAATTATTTTTTTTTAATAAAAAATTATTAAATAATAATTATAATAATACCATTGTGGCCATTTTTAGTATTGGCGCAACTATACAATAGTGCAATACCCAGTTCACCATCAAAATAAAGTAAATGTGTATCAAAAATTGCGCCACCTTGATAAATTTAATTAATTAATTAATTAATAATTTTTTAAACAATAAACAAAAATCAGTAAAATTTAATTAAATTTAATTTAATTAAAAATTAAATTAAAAATGTATATATATTACTTTGCAATCTACTTGTCCACGAGGCCGGGCTGTTTGGGAACAGTACGGATGTGGCGTTTTGACGTTTCCACTCATGTGTCCTGAAAAAAAATCAAACCAAACCAAACAAAAATATATTATCAATAATAATAATATTTATTTAGAAAATAATTGTTTTTCAAAAAAAATTATCTAATAGTATATGTTAAAATAAAAATATTATAATTAATTTTTTTTTAGATAACTATTAACTGTTATACAGTATATATATATATATATTGATATTTAGAGTATAAATATATATATATATTGATATATACAGCATATATATATATTGATATATACAGTATATATATATTGATATATACAGTATATATATTGATATATACAGTATATATATTGATATATACAGTATATATATTGATATATACAGTATATATATTGATATATACAGTATATATATTGATATATACAGTATATATATTGATATATACAGTATATATATATATATTGATATATACACTGTATATATATATTGATATATACACTGTATATATATATTGATATATACACTATATATTGATATATACGGGTATAGCTAACACATTATTTTGTAGGTTATCCATAATAAATATATTGGACGACTGGCCACCACCATCAGCATCACCATCATTGTTGAACTGGTAGCTAATGTACGAGCACTGGAAAAACGGTTCGTCCGGCCGGACCCGTGAACGCCAACGTTTATACCACAGTCCCTCATACTGTGGGTCAGTCAATACACAAAACAGGGTTACAGTAGTAATCAAACAAATAAAAACAGCACACATAATACCTGTCCAAACGATTTGAATCCCGGTGCCGATCGAGTAATAGGACAGATACCTTGTTTTTCTTGACCCCTGTTTTCCTGGACGGGTGTTTGCGGCCGATAGATAATAAACGATCGTTCATTGAATGGATTACCCGACCATTGATTGCTTGGATTTGTTTTAGGTGTCGGTTCACTATTAACTAATAATTTAATATTAATAGTAGTTATATATAATATTGAAAATATTAGAAATTTAATTACAAACAAAACACTGTTATAATTAGTATTATTATTAAACATTTTTTTTTGAGGGAAAAAAATATATATAAATATTTTTTTTTTTAAATTTAATATAATTTTGTAGTTAACAGTAATTTGTTTGCAAATATAATATATATATATATATTTTTGTTATAAAATTAAATGATATTATCAACAAACAAAATATAAATCAACAAATATTTTTTGATTTGAGACAACTTTTCTAATAGTTTTTATTTTTTTTCATATCAATTGCTCTAATAAACTATTTTTTGCCACAATTTACTACTACTACTACTTAAACTATTATTATATTATATATTATTATTACTACTATAATATTACTAGTTTTTCAAAAAAAATAAAATAAATTTTTTTTAGTTGACTTAAAACTAGTTATACTATATTATCGATATATCATATCAATTATAAATAGATTATTAATGTCTATTAAAATAAAATCTAAATATATTATTGATATATATATATATATATTATTTCCTTATTTTATTTTTATTTATTTAAACTTTTATATATAGATTGTAATAAAAAATAGTTTTTAATAGTAATAATTATCATATAGTTTAAAACTATTTAATAAACTATATATATATATATATATTTATATATTTATAGACATGTAATTTAAATATAAAATAAATATAAACATTTAATATCTAAACAGTATATGTAAATAGTATATCAAATTTGAAAAAAATCTACAATTATTTTAATAATTTTTAAACATATCAATCAATTAAATCATTTTTTTAAAATTATTAAATTTTATTTGTTTTATTACTAGTCATGAAAATATAAATAAAGTTATATATTAATAGCCATAACTATTATATTTTATTAAATCAATTATAATATAACAAACATACACATACACATACACATACACATACACATACACATACACATACACATACACATACACATACACATACACATACACATACACATACACATACACATACACATACACATACACATACACATACACATACACATACACATACACACATACACATACACATACACATACACATACACATACACATACACATACACATACACATACACATACACATACACATACACATACACATACACATACACATACACATACACATACACATACACATACACATACACATACACATACACATACACATACACATACACATACACATAATAATTATACTGTACTATAATATCAAATAATAATTTATTTATCAATTTAATACAATAATTATTATTAAAAAAAATAATTAAAAAATTGTTATTCAAATTTAACATAAGTGGGCGGCGGCGCCAACTGTCTATTTGATAGACCCATTAGTATATCATATTTATCGGCAGCGGCTAATAGAGGAGGACTACTACTGTCCTCCCGATGATGATCCCGATGACAACCTATTGGCGGCGATAATGTTGCTGATGACCATCGTTGCTGACCACCACCCGATACCTCAAGCTCCCGGTGCTGCTGCCGCTGTCTAGACGACCAGCCGCGGCCGCAGCTGCCTATTTCATTGATACGTATAACAACCAGATAGACACTGGCCAGTGAGGCAATAACGGCCACGGTAAACAGAAACGATGTTATCAGTGCCACAATACGTACGTCCCATTGACAGGTATTCCAGTATAGGGCAGTCAATTTCAGGCACTGGCCACCATCATTGACATCACTACTACCATTGCTACTGTCATCGCCGGCGGCTATTGTCCACCGATAGCGTCTAAAGTAACGACACGATCGATCAGTCAGGCAATAGTAACAGTGCCGCGAACGGACACACCGGTCGCACGATCCGTTACGTCGGGCACAGTATAGGTCGGCTAAGTCCCAGTGCCGGGGCTGCCATTCCCTGTCCTCATCTGTTTCACTGTTGTTGTTGGTTATGATGATAGGCAGCACAGGTAGAGCATCAGCAGCACCGGTGGCACCGGTAGTATTGCCGATAAAGTTATCCATGATATCGATGTTGTTGGTATTGGCGGCGCCGGCGGCGGTATCGGCGGCAGCGGTATTATTGGTGGCCATTACTGTAGGTAATGGCCATTCAATGATACTGATTATCGTAAGTATTATTATTATTAATAATATTGATATTAGAAAAATTGATGATAATTTTTGTGACATTTTTTTTTTGTTGTTGAAAAAAAAACTTTTAATATTATTTAGTAGTAGTAGTAATAGTAGTACTTTATATTAAAATAATATACAAAATATATTATTATTATAAGTTGAAACTAATTGTGATAATTAGTTATGAGTCTACTTAATATATATTTAATTAATTAATTAAAAAAATTAAAAAAATAAAAGTAGTAAATGATTCATAAATAATATCAGTAAATATATATTTATATATATTATAAGTAATATATTTTTTTTGTATAAAAAAACCATATTTGATAAATAGTTTTCTACTAAATTATAATATGATATATACATATAATTTTTATTACTTTTATTTTAATATTATTATTTCTATTATTATTAATACTACTACTACAACTACTACTACTACTACTACTACTACTACTACTAATAATAATAATAATATTAAAAAATTTTGTTATTAAATTATTAAATATAATGATTAAATGAAATCTAATGAAAATTTAAAAAAAAAATAACAAAATATAAATATAATACAGAATTCGCAGTAAAGCTAATTGTTTATTAATATTATAACTATTTTATAGTAATATAATTATGTCTTATTAATGTTTTACAGTTTGTTTTGTATACTTTAATATTATTATCATTAATTAAAATATTAATAATAATTTTTAAAAATCTTTACAAACTATAACAAACAAAAATTAAAATATTTTATATTAATAAATTAAATTAACTATTATTATTATTATTATTATTTGCTATCTAAATTTATAATTTACTTTATAAATTATATCTAAATATAATATATAATAAATATAATTAAAATATCTAAAAATTAATTCTAAAATTTCTAAATAAATAAAATAATTGATTAATTTTGTAAAACTATTTTTTTGCAAAATTAAAAAATATATTATTTTAGCAAAAAAAAATATTGTAAATTTATAAAACAAAAAAATATTTATAAATATACACATATAAAAATATTAGTAATTTAATTGTTTTTTTTGTGTGTATAGTTTTAATATTATATTGAAAAACTTTATTGAAATAATAGTCACAAATTAAGTAAAACAATAATTATTATTTACATCAAAATTACCAATTATTAAGACATATCTATAAAAAAAAATTTATTAGAAATTTAGAAAATAAAATTACCAAGTTTAAAATTTAAATAAAATATGTTTATATAATTTTTTTTAATAATAATAATATACAGTAATAATAATAATAATAATAATAATTAGTAATTTATACAAATAAAAAAAAATGTGGATTAATTATAACAATAGTGTTTTTATAGTGTAAATACTTATATATATATATATTATATATAATTAATTAATTAATTGTAATTTTTTTAAATAAATAATTGGCAACTTATATATTAATAATAATAATTATTATTATTATAGATAATATTAATTATTAAAAAAATGTAACTTTTTTATTTAGTTAATTATTTTATGAAATAATAAAAAAACAACACCATAATTATATAATAATAATAATAATAATAATTACAATAATATAATTAATAATTGTATTAAAAATTTTATATAATAGTAATAATAATTGTGAACACATATTAGTTGCTATAATTTTTAAATATTAATAAGCATTTAATAATAATAATAATATAAAATTGCATTTTTTAAAAATTTGTTTGTTATGTATTACAACATATTTTTGTATATATATTTATTAAGCTCTCTATATATATTCACATTTATTAGTTTTTTATTAGTTTTTTTTATAAAATAATTAATTGAATTATAATCAATCATATAAAAAAAATTAAATTAAAAATGTGTATTTGTAATTGTTTATATATATATATATATCTAAATAATTCAATTATAATAAATACATATACAGTATATATATATGTATAAATAAAATTAAATTTGTATATAATTGAATTCATTTATATATATATATATATATATATATAACTATATAAAACAAAATAGTAATAAATTGTAAATATTGCAATTATTTTTTAAAATAATCAAAATTAATAAAAAAAAGTAGTATAAGTATTTTTTTCAACAAAAAATTAGCAAGCTGCATTTTTTTTATAATAATAATAATTTTGTGTTATAAATATTACCGGTAATCATACTGTATTATTTAGATGCATAATATATATATTTTTTTATAGTAAAAAATATTGGGTTTAAAATATATATAAATTGCTATAATAATTATTATAATTATTTTTAAAAAAAAAATTTTTGTTAGGGTTTTAGTGTCGCATAAAATTAATAATAAATTCAAAAGAGATTCATAAATAATAATAAAATGTTTGACAATAAAAAAATTTTTTTAAATTTAAAATTAAAAATATTATATTAAATTGTTTTTTGTTTTTAATATAAAATTGTTTTCATATATACTGTATATATAATTGTATTTAATTTTTTGTTTGTTTGTATGTTAAATGACTATTTGTGCGAGTCTTCAAAAAAATAAATGAGGTATCAATCGATTGTAATATTAATTAATTAATTAATTTTTTTGTTTAAATAATTATAATAATAATAATAATAATTACTATAATAATACTGTAAATACATAAACTTAATATACATGGGTATAGATAGATATATTTAGATAATTATTACTGTATATGAATATATATATATAGTGATTATTATATAATCATAATTATCATATATATATATATATATATATATATATATATATATATAATTTATATATATATCTAGTATAAAGTAAATAATTAAACCGTAATTTAAATGTTTGTTTATATATATATATATATTTTGTATATAAATGCCAATATTATTGTACTGTATATATAATAATAATAATATATTATTTTGAATAATATTTTTTTTGTTAAATATATTTGTTTGTAACCTCAATACATATACACACACACATAAAAAATTGTTTGTAACCTTAAAGTAATAATAATAATAATAATAATAGTAATACTATAGTATCAAAAAAAAAACTGTCGGTATTTTGTATGAAGGGTCGGGTGTGTCGGTTAGGGGGTCTCTCTATCAACACTTGCGACCACTACTACAGCCACACTTGCGTACAATTTCGACATCTTTGGTATATTTTGAACCGTCACTGCAGGCCATACGGACCGTCCGATGTTTACTCTTCAATGGCTTACAACAGTTGCCGTCACCACCACCAGCACCTGTACTACTACTACAAGTGCCCGTACAGTGGGCTAACTTTAGTTTTTTAGTCGACCGACAACCGCTTTCTTCATCGTACAGATAGTCACGTTTTACCGACTTTTGACAGCTACCTGTCCCCGATCCGGAAAGTGCTGCCGCTGCTGCTGCTGCTGCTACCGTTCCCATTGATTTCTCTGTGTTTTAATAATGAAAAAATAGGTTTAGATAAAGGTTAGGGTACACACATACACACATATACACACACTCACACACACACACACATACACACACACACATACATACACATACACATACACATACACATACACATACACATACACATACACATACACATACACATACACATACACATACACATACACATACACATACACATACACATACATACCTTCATCACAGTACTGTCCTGTCCAACCCGGATGACATTTGCACTGGTAGTGGGCTTTGTCGCCCCGTTTGCTCGAAAGCTTTGGCACACATTTACCGTTTTGGCACTGATTGTTGGCGCAAACCTTACTGCTGGTCGCCGTCGCCGACGCCGCTGCTGCTGCCGTCGAGGCTGACGTCGACGAGTCGTCGATATAGCCGTACGGATTATGATGATGACCACTGGCCAAGTGGGTCAGATGGTCGTCAAATGATGGACAACTGCCGCCACCGCTGCCGCCGCCAGTCTGTATGTGATGCTGACGGCGGGCGCTGTTCAGGTCGGGCGCCAAACCGTTAATATAGATTTCACGCATACAACCTATTTTTGGGTGTATGATATGAGAGAGTGGGTGAGTGAGTAAGTAATTGATTGATTGAGTGGGTGAGTGAGAAATACCTTCAAGACTTGACTGATTCCATAGATGCCAGTTCTTGACGGCTATGGCGGCCACATCCGCGGGTATACCGCCAATAAACAACGGTTGCTGTTTGACATCCAGATGCTCGCGGGTACCTTCGTTAACAATGGTACGGCCCGGGCCGCCATCGACACGCATTGTAATATTTTTCTTGACCAATACGAGCTCGACGTGATGCCAGCGGCCATCGTTTACGGTTGAATAGGAAAACATTGTCGACACCGGATAGTTGCCGACATCCAGCGATATCCGCAGCCGACCCCTAAACAACTCGACAGCCATATGCTGGCTATCGGTACCCACCAAATACAGTACGACACCCGATTCGCGTTGAGTGGCCAACCGAAAGGTCAGGTTGAGCATCGGTAGTATAGATTTGCTAACCGAATCCAACTCGAGATAACTATCCGGTTGTCGGAACGTTACGGCCGATAGTTGTTCGCATCGGCGACCCGTATAGCCGGCCGTACATTTGCATACATAGTCGGATGAGCCGGAAATCGGCTGAAAACATACACCATATTTGGTACAGTCGTGCTGCTGGCACGGGCTGGTCTGCTGGGGATACATTTCGACCATTGGCTCCAGTTCACAATATTTACCCGAAAATCCTACTGGACAGTCGCATCGGTAGGCATTCAGGCCATCCACACAAGTGGCACCATTCTGGCACATATGATCGCGGCCGCAATCATCCACATTATCCGTACAATTTTGCCCGGCATATCCCGGCTGGCATAGGCACTGATAGTGCGATCGATGATCGACACAGTGGCCACCGTTTTTGCACGGCTGCTGCTGCTGCTGATGGTGTCCACTGGAGGTGCCGGCGGCGCTACAAAATTGGATTTTTGTTTCGCAATAGTCGCCCGAATACCCGGGCTGACAGTGGCACCGGTATGAGTCGATTTGGTCGATACAGGTGCCATTGTTTTCGCATTTGTTGGCCAGACAGTCGTCGATGTTGTGCTGGCATCGGTCGCCATCAAAACCTATCGTCGATTAAATAAATTGAAATAAATTGAAATAAATTAAAAAACAAATTTTTTTTTAGTTAAAAATCATTGCTTATATACTTATTTGGTTTAAATAATAACTAATATATTATATATATATATATATATATATGTTATAAACTATTAATTGTATTATATTTAGGTAAACTTGAAGTTAAATTAGTTTATTAAAAAAAACTAAAAATAAAATATCTATTAAAAAAAATATTTATTAATAATTTTTTTTTATGTTGTATAACAATATATCTATAAACTATAAACTATAGTTACTATATATTAATCGGTAATTATTTAATTATTTATTTATTTTTTTGTGATTTTAGTACAATTAAGCAAATAAATTAAGTGCACTGCACAGTTTAGCTTAGTTATACAAAACACATATATACAACCATGGGGAACTATACCTGGGGAACAGTGGCAATTAAATCGGCCAGCCTCCATCACCTTACAGGTGCCCTGATTTTCGCACGGCTGCCCGAAACAGGCATCGATTTTATACTCGCAATGATCGCCATAAAAACCGGGTGCGCACTGGCATGTATAGGCCCTCAATGGCCGGGCCTGACAGCTGGCACCGTTAGCGCAGGGAAACGAATAGCACGAATCGCATTTGGCCAGTATCTGCGGATCGGGATCTTCGGCACAGAGAAAATGAGAGGCCGGTGCCGACATTATCAACTTGTCCCGCATAGCCCGGGGCTCGTGACATCGGGCGATACCACCTAAATATTATTGGATACCAAACAACAACAACAACAAAAATATTAGTATAAATATTAAGTATTAAATATGTAATTATAAAATATATGATAATAATTATTATTACTGTATTAACTAATTATGTAATTATTATTATATATTATATTTAAATTAATTTATAGATATGTTGGTAATACAATAGTAATTTTTATATTTTAGTTTATATACATTTATATAGTTAAAAATTTATTTTTAAAAAAATTATGAATAGTAATAATAATTATCCTAATAATAATAATAAAATTATAAAAATAAATGTATAAATTATTATTATTATTTTTATTATTATTATTTGATATGTTACCTAGTTGCATTTTGATAATAATAATAATAATAAATAAAAATTTCAATTATAAATCATTATTTAAAAAAAAAAACATTTAATGTATAAAAAAATTTGGGTATTTTTTTAAAGCGGAAAAATAACTATATTTTTTTCATAATTAATTATTAAAACTATTTTTTTAAAAAAAATTTTAATTAAAAACCAACCAAACCATTACCCCTAACCCAACCCCCCAACCCTAACCCTTAATACCTTCAATAAAATCCCGTTGTATCCATTTGGCCAGCCATCGGAGATTACAATCGCAATACAATGGATTGGCACCCATAGCCACATGCGATATACTAATCAAATCCATGAACGACCCTTCGGGTAGCATCGATATGTCGTTTCCGTGCAATGATAGAACCCGGAGTTTTTTCAGACCCCTGAACGCACCCGATTGGATACATTGGAGTTTATTGTAGCTCAAGATCAGGGTCTGCAGCTCGGATAGGTTGCCGAAAATGTTGTCCTCCAATAGGCTAATCTGATTGTTGCTCAGATCCAGTCGAGTCAATTGGGACAGTTGGTTGACATGAGGTGATACCCGGCCAATGTCGTTGACATCCATGTATAGTTCCGTCGACAATGGATCCATATACCTGTGCAGCAGCAGTGTATAGATAGATAGATAAGTTAATTAATTAATTAAATACATATATATAATGTTAAAAATTAATAATAAAAAATATATTAATTATTCTAAAAAATTAAATCTTAAATAATATTAATAATATTAAACATACTAATAATTATTTTAAAAAATAAATAATTTTTTTATCTATA
>NW_026533201.1:240000-245000 GCF_028296485.1 Oppia nitens | reverse complement strand
ATCAATAGAACAGTTACTTATGAAAATACCTGTCCATCTCTGTGACACTCATTGAGGACAAAGAGAGAGAGAGAGAGAGAGAGAGAGAGAGATTAAGAGATCTGATCACTTGATCACATGTATGGAAGGCATACAATGTTATGTCTGAACCAATAGATCAATAGAACAGTTAGGTATGACTTATGATAAAATACCTGTCCATCTCTGTAACACTCAATGAGGACAGAGAGAGAGAGAGAGAGAGAGAGAGAGAGATCCTATTAATATTTAAAATAACAATTACCGTATAGAGAGCGCCAAAAATAGCTGAAATTTTTGGTCCTTTCCGTAATGAATGGCCCGATCGGTGATCGAGTCGACCAGCTGTATGAGTGCATCGCCGCCGGCCGCGTCCATTGCTGCCGCAGTCGCCGCCGCTGTCGACGCCGACTGGCGAGTAGTAGTAGTAGTAGTAGTTGTTGTGCGACTAATCTTAAGCTCACAATTGACTCTTAGGAGGAAATCCCACAAATATGACTGTTTACGAAACGACGATCGGCTACGGTTTTTGAAGCCATAGTAGAAAATTTGCGTCAATATCCACAATAGTCGCCGATCGCCGAAAACTAATTGGGCAATATGTCGGACAGTACCGCCAGTACCGCCACATAATCGACTACTACTACTACTACTACTACTACTACCACCAGTTCGTTGAGTTGTTAGATATCTTTGTTGTTGTTGTCTATTACTCGACGATTGCGGAGGAGTACCGGTAGTTGTTGTTGTTGTCGATTGATGTCTTGATGGCGGCATATCATCGGCGGTGGCCGTAGTGGTAGCGGTGGTAGTAGTGATGGATGACATAGTATAATAGTATTTGATTAGCTGATTGATTGACTCGCCCAACAATGTCTGCAACTCTTGCGGCGACGCCAACCGATCGCTGCCGTCATAGAAATCGCTTATATTATTGTTAATGTTGGCCACCGATCGGGACCAGTTGCGGCCAATCGACGAACTACGGCTGGGCGGACCGTATTTTTTCAGTATATCGCTTATACTGCCGGACAATAGATCGCCAATGATTACGCATTCAGTGGAACCGTCATCAATGCTACGGCCTAACCAACGATTACAGGAAAACCTATTTTTGTTTTTTTGTATATAAATTAGTTTTTTTAAAAATTAAATTAATTTTTTTTTATATAATAATAAACTACTGCTTACTTATAGATATGATTAGTTAGATCGTTGCGTATAAAACAGTGTTCAATAAATATTTTACTATTTTGACTACAATTAATTGTTAGCGTATTTAAAATACCAAGATTTTTGTGCTAAAAAATTAATATTACAAATAAATAATTAATTAATTATATAATTATAAAAATAAAAAATCTGTGAAAATACTTACTCTAAATGAATAACAATTAGCCGAACTAATCGTATAGCTATCGGTCGATGTATGGTTGATGGCCGTAGTATTGCCGGCAGTGGTACCGGTAACCGAAAACGAGCCGTTAAATTGTTGTGAGCCGTAAATTATCAGTGTATAAGCTATTAGATTGAATAGATAAATAATGTTTCGGTAAATATTATCTATGTTTTTCGGGTAATTTACAAACAAAAACGGGAAAATAATAAAACTAACGCAATATACTAGTTGTGAACGTATTTGTAAAGCACATCAAATCGACGGCATTTAATGTCAGCAAATGTGTCAGAAATTGTTCCCTTTCTTCTTCGCAACGAAGAAATGCGTACCTCTTGTATAGTGATCTTTAGGGGGGGGGGGAAACAAACAAAAAATTAATTATTAATTAATTATTATTTAACTGATTAATTTAATTACATTAATAGATCATTATTGGCCAGTAATGTACGCAAATGTTTTGACAATAGTTTACGTTCGAGCGATAGCCGTATGAATGCCCGACTTTTGCCGACATCGGTCTTGATGTCGGACATGGATCTAACAGATCTGATATCGTACAGTAGGGTTGTCGGCAACGATTTCAATGGACTATTGCTGACACGATTTTGATGTATGTTTTGTTGTTGTTGTTGTTGTTGTTGTGGTGGACGTCTTATTGGTGAACTGGGCGTCGAGTTTGTGTTTGTGTCCATCAACGTGGCTGCTGCTGATGGCCTGGACAGGGCTAAATACCCGCCCCCACACCATATGATAATAACAACATTAGACAATAAATTTAATCAAATAAATAATAGTAATAAAATTTTTAACAAAAATAAAATAATAAAATAAATTTTTTTACAAACAATTACTTTATAAGTATTTAATAGATTTATAAGACAATAGAGAGTCAGACATACAATCAATTCTCTTCCGGAAGAGAACCCACGCCAAGCCTTTTTGAGAGACAATTTTGAGAGAAAGAGAGTCAAAGAATGAGAGAAATGATAGACATATAGATAGATAGATAGAGAGAGAGAGAGAGAGAGAGAGAGAGAGAGAGAGAGATAGATAGAGAGAGATAGATAGATAGAGAGAGAGCGAGAGAGAGAGAGAGAGAGAGATAGAGAGAGAGCGAGAGAGAGAGAGAGAGAGATAGAGATATATAGAGAGATAGATAGATAGAKAGAGAGATAGAGAGAGAGAGAGAGAGAGAGAGAGAGAGAGAGAGAGAGAGAGAGAGAGAGAGAGAGAGAGAGAGAGTAATAAAAAAAAGTTTATTAAACAGCGATTCGATAGATAAATAGCGTATGTTTTTTTCAGGTCAACCATCCCATCCCATACCTGGAGTTAATTGAGACATATCGTTGGGCACACCACTACCACCGCCTCCTCCTCTATTGTTTTTATTATTATTATTATTATTATTAGTATTGGCCACACCTATTGTATCGTTAGTCTCCAATTGATAGTAGGCCATCAGATGCGACCAGAATGCACAGCTACCCGACTGCCACCGATTAATGTCGCGTATGTCTTCGGTACGGGCGTGTGACCAGATTCGTTCGATTAGATCGCACAGGGAGGCAATCAATGTATTCTCTTCCATACCAACACTACCGTTACCGCTACCACCGGAGCCGCCAGTCATTGGCGATACCTCATCGGAGCCCATCTTTTCCAATAGGATTCGCTTTGTCTTAATCTACAAAACAAAACTCAATCAATCAATCAATCAGACAACTCCTCTTAACAACTAAATAATGTCAATCAATCAGTCAATTACCTTAACCTCCCGGAGCAATGTTTCGACTACACGCCAATTAGTTTGGGCGGCCAACGCTTTCGGTACCGATTTGAGCGGCGAATTCATGGACAAACCATTGAACTCGTTGTTCAATAATTGATTGGTATTATTATTGTTGCTATTGTTGTTGTTATTGTTATTATTGTTGCCGTTATTATCGGCAGCCGAGCCGCCCCCGCCGCCAATGGACGACGACGTCGACAGCTTTCTAGTAGCGGCCAATGTCTGAAAGCGTCGTCGAGTGCGCGGCGATGCTATACTAGTGGTCGACAATCGGGACAAATCGCAGCTAATCATTGTCGATGTTGGTGTCCATACGGTCACCCCTGTGGTCGTCGCGGCTGATGATGAAGCGGTCTCACCAACTGTCGATGTCGGTAACGACTGTTCCAGATCTTTCAATTGAATACGACGAGCGCTACGATAGCGCGATTCAAGTATTTCGTCGGTAAATAGTGAAAAATCCAGTTCCTCAAAGTCGTCGTCATATAGGGAATCAAATAGCGAACTGGTTTCGGGATTTAAGGACAACGACTGATGATGGTGTTGACTAACGACGGCCATTGTCTTCTGTTTGCGTATCAATTGTTTGCCCATTTCGTCGATAAACGAGACAAACATTTGTGTTGAGACAAACTGCTGGAGAAACGGTTGGGCCGATTGTGGCCGATCTGATAGATAGGCAACCGTATCGAAACGTATTGAGTCCTATATTTATTGTAAAATTGTTAGTCTCATGGGGAGTCGGGTATGTGTTGGGAACGGGAGTCATACCTTTCGATTGTTTGTCGTTATGATAAACTGTTGATACTTATGTAGAATATGTCGGCGAATTGTCTTCAAAAACAGTACACGAATTTGTTGGTTAAGCTTCAAGTCGTCCAAATAGGTAAACCGGTCGCCAATGACATTGTGTTTTCTGGCCAATTGTGTCAGGCGTTGAATTGTTTCACTCTGGGTATGACCGTTACGACCGCTCGCCAGTGCACTCAATCTAAGATCGGCATTCAGTATGGCTTCCAAATCGTGTTTCAATGAGTCGATGAACGGTGGCTGCGGCGGCTGTGTAGTGGCCAATACTGGTGCCGATGAGGTATTGGTAGTAGTGGTCGTATTCGTGTTGACATTGACAGTATGATCGTCGCAATCGATTAGACAGGCAATGGTGTTCAGAGCGCCGGCAGTCGAATTGGAGCTCTTGTGAAGACCCATTATATAGGGTGTCGGAGCGTCCAAATAGTGAAGACCTGGATTTGGAAAAAGTGATAACAGTATAAACAGTTAGCGGTAATCAAACAGTTGGTGACTATCTATATATCTATATATATATATGAGAAGCGTTAAGCGATAGCTCCTTGTTATCATCACCACTACACTCATACCTAATTTATTTGGAAGTATAGGTACGTAAACGTGTTGCCATTTGAATGGATTCAACAGTGAGCACAGGGATTCGGCCACCAGCATCAGCTTATAGTAGTCGTTGCTGACAATCAGTATCTGGGTTTCCATTAAGGCACACGAATAGCATGTAAGAAACTGATCGACAGTTAATAGTTCGGTAAACAATCGGCGTAACGGATAGTCGAATAACGGTAGTGTCGATACGGGTCGCATAATTGTCATTCGCGGCCGCCGACGACGACCAAGTTGTTGGCCATAATCGTCGCCGTCGTCGTCATCATCATTATCATCATCGGCAGCACCATTACCACCAGCAGCAGCATCGCTACCATTGATGATGACCGCGTCGGTGTTGTTGTTGTTGGCCAACGATTGGAGACCAATAGCTATAAT
>NW_026533201.1:72500-235000 GCF_028296485.1 Oppia nitens | reverse complement strand
CGCCAACGAAAGCCCGAAAAAAATCCGGTCGACTCTACACAACGGGTCTGTATGTTCTCCGTGTGTCTGATGTTTATCGGCGTACCTCTCATTGCAATCGGTAAGTGATCGGTACTGTACTGATCTACGGTAATATATAGATAATTAATTAATTTAATAATACATAAAATATTTGCTTTAAACTTTAAACATTAGCATAATATATATATATATATATATCATATAAATAATTATTATAATAAAATTTTATTTAATTATTTAATTTTATTTAATTTTTCTTTAACTAATATCAAATAATAATAACAAAAAATATTTAAAATAATTTAAACCAATTTTTTAGATGTATTATCGCGAAATATAATATAAAATATTTTATTTTTAATTGTGATTTTTATATCAAAATTTTTAATAATAATTATTTTTTTACATTAATTTTGAACTATAAATTATATATATATATATATATATATATATATAAGTTATTAAATATTAGGTATTAAAAATATATATAAGGTATTAAATATTATTTAATATAATTAATTATAATTAATTATAATATAAATATTTATATCTTGCACATTTTATCTAAATATTATTAATAAACTATAATAATTGTTTATAATAATAATAATAATAATAATAGGCTATATAATATTGCGCTACATTATGGCAATTGGTGTCGTATTTATGATGATCGGTGTGGTTGCCTCCATGTCCGGCGCTTTTCTGGCCATACTATCGGCAATACTATCAATATTTAGGCGACAAATTATAGTGGCCTTCAATGAACCGCAGCAGCAGCCGCCGCATAGCGACTATTTGACCGACAGTAATGGCCAGTCAATTGAATCGACCAGTGCTGGCGGTAGTGGTGGCGGTAGTGGTGGTGGTAATGGTGTTCCCGAAATTGTTATCGTAGGTACCAATTATTGTGAACATTTTGATGGCGATGATGATGGCGATGATGATGATGATCATCATATAATGTCCATCAATAGTGGCTGCAGTACTAGTAGTAACAGCGATCGGCAATTGTTGGCCAAAAAACATATTACCAATGATGATGATGATGATGATGGTGGCGAAAAATTAGGTATAAAATAATAATATTATTAATAGTAATAGTTAATTAATACTAACTAGTAAAATAAATTAAGTAATTATTATTATATAGTAAAGTAATAACAACAATAAAAAAAAATTATAACTAAATTATTATAGGAATCCTAAATAAATTAATTAAAAATAATTTATAACTTTATTATAATATATTTAATGTCTATTATAATTAATATGCTAATTGAACATTAATTATTTGAACAAAAAAATATTTATTTTTAATAGCTTAACTAATTAATTATTATTATTATTATTTAATTTTTAAAAATTAATTTATATATTATATGCCAGTATAATAATAATTAACTATAATATATATATAACTTAAAATTAATTTTTTTTTTTTTAATAAATTTAATGTCTTTATAATTATTTATTTATTTTTTTTTGACACCCATCCCATACACAGATCCAGTCTATTGGTCTAACTTTCCCGAAGCCCAGAATCCTAAATCCTATCTGAGCTCGTTTGGCGATTTACCGAAAATGATACCATCGCCTGAGCCGCCGTCAATTGGTGGCCACAATTCAAAACAGGACGCCGGCGACGCCGATGACAACTACAAAACCGGTGGCCGACGGAGTAGTCATCGCCGTAAACAAAAACATAAACGAAAAGATAGTAAACTATTGAAAAAATTTAAGACTAAACGTTTCGGCGGCGGCGGCGGCGGCAGTGGTGGTGGTGGTCATCATCGGCGACGGATGACAATATCGCGTACCGAACTGACCGGCGATTACAGCGATGACGACGACGACAACAACAATATCAATACAATGTCATCGCTGTCTTCGGAGTCGTCGTCATCATCAACGACATCGACACCGACACCGGTAGCTAAGTCGACATCAAATAGACTAAGAGCTCAGCCAACAATGGGAACCGTTAGCTCAATGGCAGTGTCGACAAACATAGTAACCATCGAGAACTGTCATCTCAGTAATAATGATGACGATCTTGATGTCGATGTCAACGATGATATGGTTGACAATAATAACTTGAAAACTACTACAACTACTACTACTACTAACAACACTACCACCAAAACTACTACCGGTGCCGCTGATGGTCAAAGAGATAACAGTTCAACTGATAACAACATTATCGTTATTATAGATGATGTTAACACTACTACCACTACCAGTGATGATGATTATGATAATCATAGACAGTCTACCAAAAAACAGACAACCCGTGAACCTCCTCAACCCCAACAGCAACAAAGTTTTTCAGCTACCGGTGCCGCCGCTATATTAATGGCCAGTAATGATAATAATAATAATAATACTATGGATCAACTAACTAGTGATAATACAAATAATAATAATAATAATAATGATTTTAGTAATCTATGGGTTAATATTAGAAATGGTAAATAATATCAATTTTTTTTTTTAATTATTTTCAATACTATTTAATTTTTATTAATTTAATAATAATTACTAATTTTTTTAATTGTAAATATATTTATTTTTGTTTTATTATATATTTAATATATACATTTATTATGTAATATATATATATATCATATATTGATTATATATATATTGATAATTATTTTACTTTAATAAGTATAAGTTAAAAAATTATTATTTACTTATTTATTTTTTCAAGGTATTTAATTATGTTTAATTTATTAGTAATTTAATTATGTTTTATGTATTAATAATTTTATTTATGTTTTATTTATTAATAATTTTATTTAATTGTAAAAAAAATTATAATTAATAATAGAGTATTTTTGGTGTTTTGTTTCAAATTTATAATTTAAAAAATTTTAAAGTTTTAAATGTAAATAATAAAAAATAAATATAATTTATAAAAATAATTTCTTTCAAAAAAAAAATTATTTATTAAAATTATTTACTATTAAACAGTAATAGTATATTATTTTTATAATAATTTAGAAATATATATAAAAAAATATATAAATTAAATATTTATAGACTTTGAACACAACATTTTTTTAAAAACAACTAAAATTAACCTTGTTGTTTTTATATATATTATATTATTGATATTATTATCAATTTTATTGTTATTGTTGAAAAAATTATACAATAAAAAAATTAATTAATTATCAAAAAAAATTTATTGATTAAATAAAATACTAAAAATCCGTTTAGTATTATTATTATTATTTTATTTAATAGTGTGTTAATTGTTTGTATCAAATAAATACAGTACAACATTATCTATATTGATATTATTTATTTTTTTAGGTATACATATGTATATAACAATTAAAATATTTATTAATTGATTTTAATTTTTCTATATATATGAGAAATTTTACACCTGATGTGTGGATAACTGTTTGATAATTGTTTGCTCAATAAAAGTGCAAAAACTTATTAAATAAAAAAAAATAATATACAATATAATTATATTTTAGATATTAAATAATTTAGATAATAATGATATTTTTTTGTTTGTATTATAAAACAAAAAATCAATTCACTCTAATTAAACAGTTAAACAAAAAATATTTAATTTGAACAAAAAAAAATGTTGATAACAAAAATATCTATAAATAACGAAAAATATATATAAATCTCTTTAGAAAATTGGAAAATAAAATATTTTTATTATTATTTTTATTTAAAAAAAAATTAATTTTAAATAATTTTTTTTCTATAACTATATATATATATATATATTTAAATTAAATCAATTAGTTAACAAAAAATTAATTAATTAATTTCAAATAAAACAATGCTAATTAAATTAATAATTATTGTGCAACTATTGGCCACTTTTACCGAAGCTGGCAACGGTCCCGTCGGGTATCAATTGTATCGTGAATCGGCCAGTCGTCTAAGCGAACTGAGACCCGGTGTCCATACGAAACAGTTTTCCAGTTTCGATAGACGCGGCCTGAATGATGACGGCGGACCGTTTGCCTGTTTGAAACTACTAGTGGCCACTAATGCCGGCCACTGTATAATTGCCGAACATTTAGGTGCCGGCGAAGTCGATAGTATTTGGATGACCAGAGATAACGGTGTTTTCAATAAGACCGGGAAAATTGTGGTCGAATTGGACGGCATTCGGGTTATTGATAATCATTTACAGGTAAATGATTTTTTTTTTGTATTGAAATTTATTTAATAATTTATATATATATATAAAGATAAATCTATAATAAATTTGATTAATTTTATATTACTATTCAATAGTTACAGTATATTATAGTTACTACTACTACTAATAATAATAATTAAAATTAAACTAATTTAAACATTTTAGTTTATTTTATAACTTACTATAATTTTTTTTTAATTATTACAATTAATTTCATATTATTATTATTATTTAAATATTATTAATTTAATTTGTAACATGTAATTAAAAAAAATTAATATACAGTATATAAATAGATATATAAAACAAAATTAATTAAAACAGTTGAGACCGGTTTTTAAATAAATAAAAAAGTTTTCAATTATTTATTTATAGAATATTTAATTTTATTAAATTAAAAAAATAAATAATTAAAATTTAAAAAATTAAATTATCTGAACCTATTATATACAGTATTATTATTAGTTACTAACCAACAAACTAAAAAAAAAATTAATTAAAAAAAAATCCTAATCTAACTTATCATTCAATCCTAATCATAATCCTAACAATGATTAGGACGTACTCAATGGCCAACTGGGTCCGCCATTTGTCTGGCCATTGGTCGGCAACGGTGACGATACGTCAGGTGGCGGCGTAATCAAAGTACCGATGACTTATCGCCGGTCGATGAAGATTACGGTCGACACTAATCCCAACTACTATCACGTAACCTATCGTACGTTTGCCGACTCGCTGGGCGTCCAAACATTTGATCCGCTGGACACTGCCGACGATATTATCGACCAACTCCGAGCCTTCGGTACCCGTAGTCCTGATAGTAACCGCCGTACGGCCGGCGGCGGCGGCGGCGACGATAATCCAATACTAGTCGCTCATAAAGTGGTCGATTTTCGGACGACTGATACACCGATTATAGACTTAGACGGCATTTCGGGCGAAATCAGAGAGATTAGGCTACAGGTGCCCGAACTGGTACGTAGTCCGCGAACCGTTGACGATGGCCGGGCTTTCGGCGGTCAAAACGGTGGTTCCAGCGAATTCTATGCCCGCATCGACCCGAAAAACTCGGGCGTACGGCTAACCCGTCGACTGGACCCGAGTGTGGCCGCACAAGTGGCCCAGATCTATATCGACGGCCAACCGGCCGGCTATTGGAACAGTACCGCAATAACCGGTATTACCGAAAATATGTGGTCAGAGGAAACTGTAGCCATAGATCCGAAACTAACCAAAAACAAGACACACCTGAATATACGTCAAGTGTTTCAGTCATCGAAATTGGATTTCAATGAATTTCGTTACGAAATCGATTCGCTGGTCGCCATCGCCGCCGCCGATGGCCAGCAATATGAATGGCTCAGAACCGATGTACTCGAAATCGGTCCCAATCATCCGGGCGACGAATCTGGCCATCGTTATCACATCGATGGCCAGACATGGTCGGGTAGCCGTGTGTTCCGTTACGCGGGTGTCGACTATCGTAAACGACTAGCAGATAGTACCGAATTTTTGGCCTTATGTCGACTGGTTGGCCAGTTTGATGGCCACTTGACTATTGATACACCTGTTGGTCAATTTTTCGGCAGTGGTCTAGGTATGTACGATACCCGATCGCTATGGTTCAGTGTCGATGCCCGCACGGGTACATTCCGATCGTGGTGGCCAATGCCGTTTGCCACCCGAGCCCGTATCAGTGTCCAAGTGCCGGCTGCGGCGGCAGCGGCTGCGTTGGCCAACGATATCTATCGACAGTTTCCGATGACTGCCGATGTCTACTATGTTAAAGATCCGTCAATTAAGCAAAAGTTTGCCAAAAATCAGCTTGGTCATTTTTATGCTACCTATCGCAATGAAACTACCCGGCCAGGTTAGTAATAATCATAATAATAATAATAATAATAATAATATTAGTAACTGTTTTTTTTAATTGACTGACCCTGTTTAAAATTATTATAAATATTATAATAATTTTTAAATAAACTTTAAATATACAGTATAAACTGTAGTTTAGTTACTACAATGTTATTACTAGAAAAATAAAATGAGTTAGGTTAATTATATATATTTTTTTAAAAAAAATATTAAATAATTAATTAATAAATTAACTATTTAAAATAATTTTTAAAATTTTCTAAGTTTTATCAATAATATTTGGAAAACTATCTTAATATAAACTTATTATAAAACTTGTAGCAATTAAATTATTACAGTTTTTTTTGTATTTATTAAATTTAATTATTATTTATATAAATTATTAATAGTTAATTTATTATTTTAATTATTTAATTTAAATATACTGTATATATACATACTGTATATAAAAAACTAAATTATTAACGAGTATTATGAGTAAAAAAAATAATTAGAAATTACAAAAAAAAATTATATTTATGTTTAAAATTGAATATTAAAAAAAAACAACAATAAATATCTATTAATATTTAGTAATTTATACCTTAAATATATATATATCAGGGTTAAGTAAGGGGGTTAGGGGGGGGGTAAGTCCAAAATCCCCCTCTAAAAGTTGCTTAACCCTGATATATATATATAATTTTTATCTCAATACCTACCCCTAATAGGTATCGACTATATATTCCTGAACACTACGGGCAGAGGACAGGTATACGGTGTCTCCCATACTATGCACGGACTCATCGAAACGGGTAATTTGCGCGACTATATGGAAGGTGACGAACGTATCTATTTGGACGGTAAACACACCCCTGAGCTGTACGGTACGGGAACGGAAGATTTCTACGAATCGGGTTGGTTTTTCAGGAACGGTATCACGTTTGACATGCGTTAGTAGTCCACTACCTAACCTAACTGTCCATTTTCCATGGGTTAACCCATTTTGTTTTTAATATACCTATTATATATATATAGCATTGAATGGCAACTCGGGTTACGAAACTAAAGGATGCGATGACTGTCTGAATGATTGTACACAAGCCCTGCGTCTATATACTGGTGGACTGTCCTTTGAATCGGGTCTAGTAATGGGTATCGAACACGGGCCTATCGACGACAATGAACCGGCCGTCTATCAATCGGTTGCCTATTGGTATGGCCGACCCGATCAGCCGCCGGCACTCAAATTAACCGATTCAGTCGATCCGACCGATCAGGATAGTCGTCAACGTCACCGGTATGTGGCCAGTGGTATCGAAACCCGATATGAGTTGAACTCAGCCTACGAAGGACAGTCGTATAAGCAATTGATGAAAACAATGGCCGTTAATACTGATAAACCGGTAGAGTTTACCGTAGATATAGATTCTATGAACAATGGTGTCCGACTGTTCAGGACAGCTGATCAACTGATAGGCTACCAGTGCTCCGATGTCTACATTGATGGCCAATTAGTTGGCCGATGGTTACAACCGTTAGGCAATCAATGGTCGCGACTGTTGGACGATAGTTACGACTTGTCGCCGGTTGTTACCCGAAACAAGTCCCGACTGACTGTACGTTTGGTACCCGTGGGTCACGAGTCGGGTCCAGTTGTCCAATGGTCGGCCATTCGATATAATATTATGTCGATTGTTAATTAATTAATTATAAGTTATAGATATTAATATACAGTATATTTTGATAACTAAATAAATAACTAAATAAATAATAATTAATTTTTTTACAAATTTGTTGTCAAATTAATCTTTTTATTAAATTTTTTTTTATATATAATTATTAATTATTATAAATGACTCGTTAAACTATACAATATTATATAATATACAGTAAGTATATATAGATATATACTGTAAATATATATATATATATTGTATATCAATATATATTTTTTTATTAATATATATATTGAATATATGGAAGATATAAACATCAATCAAATCAAATATATATATATATTACTGTATATAATATAGTGAGTTATGATTTTTTATTGTTGTTGAAAATAATTACCGGTAATTAAAAATTATATATAAATTTATATATATATATATATTACTAAATATAATATACTGTATATATATATATAATTATTTAGTGAGTGATACTACGGTAATAATAATAATAATAATTTGGGGGATAAAAAATATATTGGTGAGCAATTAAAAATATACATAAAATACATTTAACATTATAATCTATAATTTATATAATTAAATATATATATATATAAATAATGTATATTCAATATAAAGTATATATAATTTTGTTAAATTTTTTTTAGAAAAATTATTAAAATAATAATATATGTTATTATTATTTGTTTTGCAATTTATTATTATTATTATTATTGTTTTTACGGTAATTATAATTAAAATTATAGCTCACTTTGAATTTCATTTAGTAAATTATTGGATTATATTTACCGGTATTTTACGGGTATATTAAATGTATAGATAATAATAACAATAATTATTATTATTTTTAATGTGTGTGTGATATAAATAAAATATTTTTTTGTTTGCATAAAAATTATGACAATTATTTGTTTGTGTTATTGTATTTCATTTATATAATAAAATAATAACATTTGTTGTTTGTTTGTTTATATTGTTTTTTTTCCGTAAAAATATTCAAAAAATCAAAATCACTAGATATTTGTCGATAGTTTTTATAACTATCGTATAATAATAATAATAATAAAAACTAGAAATACTATAATAATAATTATAATATTACTATTATTACTAATATAAATAAAATTAATTAATAATAATAATAATATTAAACTAGATAAACAATAATAATGACTTTAAATAAAATATGAATTTGATCAATTGAAAAAAAAATTCATAAATAATAAAAATCAAATATATATTTATAAATATTAATATATATATAAATATATATTACTATACTGTATAATATCAATGCAATCCATTAAATAAATTATTTAGACAAACAATTAACACTATAGAGTATAACTAAACTTATAATAATAATTACAATTTAAAATTAAAACAAACAAAACTACTATTACTACTACTACTAGTAATCTATACAAATAGAAAATAATTATTATTAATTATTAATGAGATAAACAAAAAAAATTTATATCATATTATATAATATATATATATATATAGATATATAAACTCTTGTAAATTATATAAATTACTTTGAAATTTATATCTCAATTTTAAAAACAATCAAAAAATAAAATAAAAATATTTTACACAAAGAGAGAGAGAGAGAGAGAGAGAGAGAGAGAGAGAGAGAGAGATAGAGAGAGAGAGAGGAGAGAGTTATAGTTTTATATAAATTTAAATAATTTATAAGTAATAAACTTCTAGTAACTAATAGTCTCTAAATAATATTACTGTTTGTAATCCAAATAATAATAATAATAATAATATTTAATTAATTTAATTAAAACTAAAACTGTATCTTAAATTATTTGTTTGTTTTGTTTGTGTTAAAAATTATTAATTAATTAATTAATTAATTATTTAAAAACTAATTTTTTGAAAATCCCTATTCCTTTCGGGCGCGCGATTTGCGTAATCGCGGCGATGACCGGACCGGCGGTTCAACTATTTCTTGTTCAACAACCACTTGGTTGTTGTCGTCTTCATCCTCTTCTTCTTCTTCCTCCTCTTCGTCGTCATCTTCTTCTTCTTCTTGAGCTTCGATATCTTGTTCTTCAGTTTCTTCTTCCTCTTCGTCGTCGTCATAGTCATCAACCTATCAATAGATAGATAGATAGATAGAAAGAGAGAGAGAGAGAGAGAGAGATAATAATCAGTAAATCAGTCTTCAATTGAGACAATAACACAAAAAAAACAAACCTTTTGGTCATCTTCTTCAACAATAGTCAGATTCGGATCGTCCGGTTGCGGCTCATCTGTCTTCTTGTTAGTTGTCGTTTGTTGAGCAATAGTGGCACCACTTCTTCTAGTAGAAGAAGCGCCGCCGCCGGCGGCACTACTTGTAGACGGCCTGTTGACAGTAGTATCTGCTGAGGACGAGTGGCCATTACCGTCGGTCGTCGACGCTGACGATGGTTTGCCGTCCCGTTTGACTGGCGATACACAACAGAACGCTATGAACAGCACAACCGGTATACCAATGGCTACGATATAGACGGCCCAAAGCCACGGATATTTGTTAGTATATTTGACAGCTTTGACAATCAGATTATCCGTTTCGGAATCGGCCAACTCTTTCTTGATTTGATAGGTTAGCGACGATATATGTTGGGCAACATCTTTGTCATCAGTGATCAGTATGTTGTCGAAGGCTATGCCGTCCGAAATGGTCCACAATTCAAAAGCCACTGTTTAGAGTAAAAAAAAATAAACAAAATAATAGATATTATCCTTATATACCCCTCACCGACACCCGACCACACCCCCCATTAGGACATACCGGCATCAATTGGCAGCAAATTAGTAAACGGATTCGGATCCTCATAGAAATCAGGATTGGCTATCTTTTTCGGCGCCCATTTGCCTTTGTAGGCCGGATTGACAATCATCGGCGCACGCCATTTGCCCTTATACTGGGGATTGTCGATCAACGGCTGCGACCATTTACCGCAACCGGCAATCTTAGCGCACTGTGGATTGGCAATCARSGGTGCCTCCCATTCGCCGTCCATTTCCGTATCCCAATCGCCGGGTTGTTTGGCTTCCGAATCGGGTATCATTTCGGGTTCATCCTCGTCCCAGTCATCAGGTTTTTTCGCTTTCGGATCGGCCATCTTTCGCGGCTCACTTTCGTCCCAATCGTCGGGTTTGACTGTTGTTGTTGTTGTTGTTGTCCGGTTGTATTGAACCACAAAAAAACAAAAATAATAAATTATCGGTAATTCAATAATAGGTATAGAGTATTAACAAATACCTGCGTCCGGATCGGGTATACGTTCTCTTTCATCCCAGTTCTCGGGTTTACTATCGTTGGGATCGTCGATAAATTTCGGCGGATTTACCGGCGGCTGGAAATCCTCCAACAGTGAACCCTTACCGACGCTAGTCTTATCCATTGTTATTTCAAACTGATTATCCGTATCGATTTCCAGCCGCAACTGATGCCAACGACTATCTTTGAATAGTTCATCAATTTTGTTGACACCTGAAGCCATTTTCCAATGTTTTTCCTGTAGGCTACCGTTTTTCGGGTTACGGTGTTGGAAAATAAAATGCAATTTCATTTCGTTGCCGCACTTGTCCGGCCCGAACATTATCGAGTATTGTGTGCCGTCGTTCAGCTTCTTGAGGTCACCACTCGGTGCCGACAATAGTTTCAGATAAGCGCCGCCACATTCCTGGCCGTTACGAAACTGTACCTATAGTTTATATATATTTATATATAGAGAGAGAGAGTGAGTGGGTATTAATAACAGGGTGTCTGTCTAACCCCGGTCTATAGCACCGGTGGTCTATTCAACTAACTAACTAACTGACCTCGTATTGCATGACCAGCGGTTTGTTTTCGTGAAATTTGAATACTTTGTCCAACTTTGCGCTTATGGCGTGATGTTTGGCCCGACTTTTGACTATCAGACACGAGTCGCCTAATTATTTTAATAGGGGGGTCATAAATCATACAAAAAATATTAATTAATTAATTAATTAAAAAAAATTTATATTAATTATTTGCTAAACTAGTGTGTGTGCGATAATAATAATGTCATTACATGTTTTTTTTAATTATTAATATATATATATATATATTTATCGGTAAATTATATACTAATACTATTAGTACCGGTAATACAGTACTGTATATATATATATAAATATTTAAAAGCTATTAATATTATATAACTTTTTTTATATATATATATTTATATATAATAACAGAGAATTTAATTTAGTGTAACATTAAGTGTAATAACAAAAAAAAAAAATTTTTTGGTTTTGTTTTTTTGATTAAATGCCAAAAAAAATTATATTTAAAATTAAAAATAGTTTTATTGTCGTAATAGGTTGTCGACGACATTATATACTGTATATATAATTATATAATACTTTTATATCATATACGGTATAGTAGTATAGTATTTATAAAATAATAATAATAATAACATTAATTAATTATATATAAAAAAATTGTTTGTTCTCTMTGTTTGTTGAAATAAATAAATTATTACAAAAAAACTATATTATTATATAATTAATATACTAATGTCTATATATAAATCATTGAAAATCTATTCAAAAAAATTTTTAGAAAAAACTAAAATATTAAATAACATTTTAACAACAAAATAAAATAAAATATCACATATCATACACTGTATGTCATATCATACACTACTTACCACTTCTACTACTACTACTACTACAGTACTACCCATTAAAACAGTCTATTATTATTAAATTACCGATAATTGAGATATTAATATACTGTAGTGTCCCAGACATTGATACACCGGTATTAAAATAATATCTCATAACTAAACTAACTATATATCTATATATATATATATATACTGTATATGTATTGTATAATAGCTTGGATCCCCTTTTTTTTGAATAAAATTTTTTTTTTAAATAAATTATTATGTCATAGATATATATACAGTTAATACCGGAAGTATAGACATAGACACACACACACACTGTATATATTAATAATATATATATATATATAATATGATGAATACCAGACACACTATATTTTAAACAGTTAGCTATCTGTGTGTTTGTATATAACTAACTACCTGTCCATCAGTGATATACTGATAATCATTACATACTTAAGAGAGACATTAAACAGAGAGAGAGAGAGAGAGAGAGAGAGAGAGAGAGCTTAAGAGACACTATCATTACTAATAACACCCGCGAGTGTCCAAAAAAATCGGTGGCCAAACCCCACACACACACACACACACACACACATCACCACCGGTAGTGGTGGTAATGGTAGTGTTGGCCACCAGTGATGGGGTCACACCCATTGATTTATGACAAACCCCACACCCCTCTACCATCCCATGCCTGCTAACCGACCGCACCTTTTAGCGACTGTGTGGTCGAAGTTATAGCCCATTCGCCGTCATATTTATGTTCATTGCTGTCCGGTTTGGGTATCGCCGACCGTAGCCATCGGCTATCAAAATCTTGCCGATCGTCAAAGTGTTCGTAGATGTAGTAGTTGTCGATGTTTGGCGTCGCGTAGAGTACATCATCCGAGTCTACGGCTGCTGCGGCTCCGGTGGCGGCGGGTGTGTCACCGATGCCATCAACTGCCGCCGCCGCCGCCGCCGGCGGCGACTGACCACCGGCTTCTTCACGGCTATCGTCCACTGAGGCCATGACTATACCACCGGTGGTGATGGCCATCATTGATATGATGGCCATTATTATCACCCAATAGTAGGTCATTGTCTTTGACTGACTGACTGCACACACAATATGTGATGACTTGAATGATATGATTATTATTATTATTACAGTTATTATTGTTGTTATTAACTAACAATACATTTATAACAACACAATCAATATATGACTTAAAATAATAGATATCTGTTTGTACTGTCAGTCAGTTAGTTAACTAAAAAAAAATTTTTTTACACTAAAATATTAAAATCGAATTTTGTTTTTTAAAAAAATTTGTTTTTTAATTAATTAGTTATTATTATTATTATTATTATTACTGTTACTAAACACACATTTAATACACTGTATATATATATATGTAATAAATATCAATGTGTTTGTTATAATGTGAAAAGTCATTTGGAAAATAATTGTAGTGTGTAAAAAAAATGTACAATTCACAAACAACGTTACATTTGATTCGAAATTCATAAAGAAAATTATTATCAGTAAAATGGTTTTATTTAACATGAGTTCTTTTTTTAATATATATATATATATAATTTTTTTAACTATAAAAATTGTAACATTGTTTGTGAATTTCGAGATCGAGAGAGAGAGAGAGAGAGTCGGCATAAATCCAAAAAACATTCCCCCCTTTAATACAGTAATAATGTGCATAAAAATACTACTAATAACACGTACACATAGTTACTTACTTACTTACACACACATACACACACATACACACACATACACACACATACACACACATACACACACAYACACACACATACACACACACACACACACACACACACACACACACACACACACACACACACATACACACACATACACACACATACACACACATACACACACATACACACACATACACACACATACACACACACATACACACACATACACACACACACACACACACACACACACACACACACACACAGACACACACATACACACACATACACACACACACACACACACACACACACACACATACACACATACACACATACACACATACACACATACACACACACACACACACACACACACACACACACACACATACACACACATACACACATACACACATACACACACACACACACACACACACACACATACACACACACACACACACATACACACACATACACACACATACACACACATACACACACACACACACACATACACACATACACACATACACACATACACACATACACACATACACACACACACACACACACACACACACACATACACACACACACATACACACATACACACACACACACATACACACACACACACACACACACACACACATACATACACACACATACACACACACACACACATACACACACACACACACACACACACACAYACACACATACACATACATACATACATAATAAATAAACATAAATAACGTCAAATAATAATATTAATAACATCAATAATGCAATTATATTACTGTATTAATAAATGTATAATGTACATGTATTTTTAAGTTAACTAAAAAAAAATAAAAGTTGCTGAAATATTTACTAGTAACATTTTAACAACATTTTAATTATTTTATTTATTTAGATTTTTTTTTATAAAACTAAATTATTAGTTTTTTTTTTGGTGGGTGATGTTTAGCATTTTCTACTTTTTTATCTAGCTAAAATTATTTATGGGCTATTTTTTTAAAAAAAATTAATAAAAAAAATTACCATTGTGCAATAACCGGGCAATCAATCATCAAGCGGCTCGATGGTCTAGGGGTATGATTCTCGCTTCGGGTGCGAGAGGTCCCGGGTTCAAATCCCGGTCGAGCCCCGTAAACTAATTTATTTTTTTTGTGTCTTATTTTAGAATTTTTTACATTATTTAATTTTAATAAAAAATTATTTCTTAATTTCAACTATTTTTTAAAAAAAATTCAAATAAGTTCGCTATGAAAGCGCATCTCATAGATAGCCGTTTGGCGCATAACATCAATAAGTTCATCATCGGCTAACTGGTGTCCATCATTACCGATGGCCAACTGTCCACTACCACTACCACTACCACTGCGGGCATCGATTAGATCGCCGATAAATTTCATACCCATTTCGGGTTTCATCGACCGAAACAGTAGAAATTCGACAAACGGGTTGGTAGTGGTGGTGGTGGTGGCCATTCCCGATGATACCCGATGTTGTTGTTGCCGAACATAATCGTAGACTGTCCACAGTTTCACACAACCGGCCAACAGTGTTGTCAATATTTTCAATACCGAACCACTTGTTGACACTTCGGTTAAATGTTTGGCAAATTGTCGGGTGTTTTCACTGTCCTGGTCATCATCGGCGGTCAACTGTCCAAATATTTCCTGAAAACTATGGCAATATTCCCGAAATCCTTGATCCCAGGCCTGTATAGACATACGAAAGAATTGGCGTTCGCCGTCCGAATCGGTCAATTCGATGGCCGTACGAAATAGTTGCTGAAATCGGGGCATCAATTCCAGTGTCTGTTTTTGACTACGTCGGGCAACGGCCCGATTACTAGCGGACATTTCGCCGCCGATCAACAATTGTTGAACAAAATCAGTGGCCAACAATTGGCCATAGATTTCGGCAGAAGCCTCGATCAGTCGTTCGCTTAGCCGCCGCTTAGCCGACGGCTGCTGCGCGGACTCTGACTGGTCTGCGGCCAACACTCTGTTACTGTTACGGTTGAGTACTGTTTGCCGCCAATTGCCGACACTGTCGACGGCACCGCCGATACACCAGTTATACTGTTTCGGTGCCCGAAACTCCTGGCCAAAAACGCCCAGTTCATCGGCTGCCCGATACGGCCAGTGCGGGTTGTCCAACATAGCCCGGCCAATCATGACCAGTTGAGCACAATTATTGCTCAGCAATTGTTCGGCCACCAAGGGATCGACTATCTGGCCAACTACGGCCGTCGGCCAGTCTAATGTTTGCTGTACCAGTCGGGCGGCTTCGTGTTGTACGGAACTGGCACTTAGCGGATGATCGTTGGCCGCCATGACTACACCGCCTGAACTACAGTCCAGAAAGTCGACGTCCAATTGTTTGAGTTGTTCGGCCAATCGCATGGTTTGCCGCAAATCCCAACCGCCGCCGTTGTCCACCTCAACATAATCGGTAACCGATATTCGGACACCCAATACAATGTCGGCATCGGCTACCGCTTGGCGAACATCGGCCACTATTTCCAATGCCAGACGCATACGATTTTCCAGCGAACCTCCGTACTGGTCCCGACGGTGATTGGTGGCCGGCGATAGGAAACTGCTGACCAGATAACCGTGCGCAAAGTGTAGCTCAATTACCCGAAAACCGGCCCTTACCGAACGTTTGGCCGCTTCCAGCCACTTTGACCTAATTTCCTGGATATCCTCTACGCTGGCCTCGGCCGGAACCCGCCAAATAGGACCGCCCCATGCCCGCGGACTGGGTCCTATAGTTGGCCAACCACCATCATCACCATCGGCCAGCGACTGATACCCGTCCCAAAACGCTACACAACTGGCCTTCGGGCCACCGTGTGCCAATTGTATTGCGGGTACTGAATCAAATTGGCTGATAATTGCCGTTACCCGACGCCAACCGTCCACTTGTTGGTCATTCCATATCCCGGTACAACCCCGGGTAACCATACCTCGGGGTTCAACATTGGTTGCCTCGACCATTACCATACCGGCACCGCCAGCAGCCAGTGCGCCATAGTGTACCACATGATAGTCCTGGGGTACGCCATCCAGGGCCGAACACTGGCCCATTGGTGACACACATATACGATTTTTTAGGGTTACACCCGATCCCAGACCACGACTACCCGATGCCGATCCCAATGTTATCGGACTAAACAATAGACTTTTTTTTGGTGACTTTTTTTGTGTGTTGTTGTTGTTGTTGTCATTCATTGTTAAGTTATTTTTTTGTTGTTGAAGTGTTTAATAATTTTAATTAAATAATTTTTTTAAATAATTTTTTTAGCTACCTGTCCCTAACAACTAATAATTATGACACACACCAACACACTGTTATTATAACCAGTTATAGACAGTTATTAAAACTATTTATATATATAGTGTTTTAATTTATAAAAAAAATTATTTAATTAACATCAGGTCATCATTTAATATCATATATTATATGATAACATAATAATAATTAGTGATAAAAAAATTTTAGTTAAATTGTTTCAATTATTTTATGTTTTAAAAATAAATATTAAGTGATTATTATTATTATATAATAGTGATTTAATATATATTATATAATAAAATATTTTATCATCAAAAATTATAGCATATGTTTTTTTTCTTATACAAAAAAAATCTATAGTATCTAACAATAGGTTTATTGAAATTTTAATTTTTAAAATAAATAAATAACTAAATAAATAAATGAATAAATTGTTGTTTCATTTATAATAACATTTTATTAAAATTTTTAAAGTTTAGATACAGTATTAAAATTAAATTAAATTTTTTTTAGATAGCAAAATAATAATTTTTCAATAATAATAATAATAGTATTAATTATAATTAATTAATGATAATAATCCAAATTATAGTAATTGTTTAATAATTTTATTTAATTATTATAATTTAAGCACGGTTAGTTGTTATCCAATCTAGCAAAGCGGCTACATTACTGTAGACACCGGGATAGTCGGGTAGTGCACAGCTCCGGCCCCACGACACTACACCATAGAGTACACCGCCTTGAGTGAGTGGTCCACCAGAATCTCCCTGTGCGCACCCGGGGAGGGGGGGTTATATAAAATCAATTAAAAATTAATAAAAGTTATATTAGTTATTAATACTAAATATAATAATAGTATTGTTGTTGAGTTATATATTAAATATTATCAACAAAAAAAATTAATTTAATTTATATATATATACAGTATATACAATATATATTTAGTTATCTCTTTTTTTTTAAAAAAAAACTAACTTTAAGTAATAAATTAAATGATCTAAAAAAATTTGACAAACAATTCTTATAATAATAATAATATAATTTTAAAAAACAAAATAAATAATATAATATAATTTCTAATAAATAAATAACTAATTAATTAAAAAAAAATATTAGATTTAGCTATTATCTCTCATTAGATACAGTTATAAAACTATATCACTAAACATAATAAGCATATTATTAATTAATTAATTTTTTGTTGAACAGTTATCTGATTATAGGCATTTATAGAATAGTAATTAGGGGTTGGGTGTGTGGGGGTCATCCATATACTGTCTACAAACATACCTGACAGGCATCTTTGCCGCCGCCGTTAACCGCCGCACAAATCATACGTTGGGTAATACTACCTGAACCGTAGTTACCATTACAGGTCGTCCGCTCGACAATATTGACATTGACTTTTTGCAAATTAGTGGGCAATGTACTGGCACCGGCACGGGTAGTACCCCAGCCGGCAATCAATACTTGTTGACCATTATCCAGTTCACCGTTGGCTGGCAATTGGACACCTTTAACATTTTGGCCGTCCAATGTTAACGGTGTCGATAGCTTTAGTATGGCTATATCGTAGTCGATAGTATAGGAGTTGTATTGGCTATGTTTTCTGATAGTTTTGACCGATACTTGTTGGCCACCCGACGAATGTTTCAGTGAACCGGCTCTTACTTTTACCGACGATGCAGACGTACTGATTGGTCGGTTGGTTGGTTTGGGTTTGGTTTTTATAAAATAAATAAATTATTAATTAATTAATTATTGAATTTGTTTTTTGTTTGTTATAATAATACAGTAATAATAAAACTAAATAATAATTATATAATATATAATATCAATATTTATAATTAGTATTAATAAAAACTTCTAAAATTAATTATTAAATATTAAATTCAGAAATTATTATTATTATTATATATCTATATATTTTAAACATTTAAAAAATAATAAATATATTAGTTTTTTAAAAGCTAAAAAATAAATAATTAATTAATTAAAATATCTATATATTTATTTACTTATTATTATTATTTATAAACTATTATTAGTTGATATTTTTTTTAATTAAAAAAACTCATTAATTATTAGATATATTTTAAAAAAAATAAGTTATAATTTTTTTCAAAAACTTAAATAAAATTAATTAATCAATTTATAAACTATTATTAGTTGATATTTTTTTTAATTAAAAAAACTCATTAATCATTAGTTATAATATTTTTACAAAAATAAAATAAATAAAATTAATTAATTAATTTATAGACTACTTTACCCGTCAATACAATGGGCGGCTGTGATGACAGTTTCGGCATCCAATATGGATCCGCCGCAAAAATGCGATGACTTGGCCAGCGATACAATATGGGGTGCATCGCCGGCACTGGCATCGGATCCGCCAACAATCAGGGCTTCGGCATCATCGGCAGCGCTGATGTTATACCAGCTACCGGTGCGCAATGCAACCGGTATGGGTAGACCACCGTTTTGGACGTACAGTTCGTAGGGTATGGGGAGCCGACTGGCCGATACATAGGCCACTATTAGGGCCACCAGACATACAGTCTTATACAACATATTTGTATTATTATTATTTTTTTTTTAAGGAAACTGTATGTTTGTTTGTCTCCTCTATACTAACTAAACTGTGAATTAGGCGAAGCCTTTAAATACATGTTCAAGTTTTTAGCAAAAATTTGAAACTAAAAATCAGAAATTATTTTATCATATCTTTAATATAATATATTATATATACTGTGTGTATATATATATATAATATAAAAAATCATTTATTGTCTATTTATTATTAGTTTTTATGATACAGTAAGGTATATAATAAATTAGTAATTAATTTTGTAATAAAAAAATTTTTTATTTGACATTTTAATAACATCATATTATAATAAAAATATTTATAGATAATATAAATTGATAAATGTAACAAAAATTTTATTATACATAATTTTTTTAATCTATTGAATTAGTATCGGTATATATATTAAATATAATAATAATTTAATATAATAATAATAAACTTTTAGTTAGCTAGTTAATCTTGAAAAATATTTATTTATATTAAATTTAATATATATATATATATATATACTTTATAAAGTATATTATTTATAACTTATAAATGCAATAAACTATTTCATAGATAGCTATCAAATAAATTTATTATTATTTTTATTGCTGTCATATTAAATAGTTTATAAACTTTAAAAAAAAATTTATTAATATGTGCTAGATAATCTTATTTATATAATACAAGATCCTATTTGTTAATAATGACAGTTTTATAAGCTTAATAATTTTGAATAAAAAAAATATATATCATATATTTAATTACAGTTATTGCATACTATACAACATTAGACCATTTATATAATAAATTTAAAAAATATTATACTGGATCAATTAGATAATTATAGTTAGAGTTTAAATAATAATTAGGATAACTATTATTATGATTTATAAAATTAAAAAATTAATAAAAAAAATTATATATACTAATTGAAAAAAAACAATATACATGTTAGTATTATATAATAATAAAAATCAATATTTTTTTAAAAATAATAATTAATTTTTAATATTTATATATACAGTATATACTATACATTTGTTACATAAGCTATGACTGTATGTTATGCTAATAGAGGTTTGAATAACAAAAAAATAATAAAATATTTAAAACTAAGTTAACCAAAAAAAAAATATTTAAAAAATATTGTATAAAAAATTTAAAAAAATCCTAATTTTATATATTGTATTGTATATTAATAAAATATAAAATATTAACTAATTAATAGTATTAATTGAATAATAATAATTATTATTTAATTTATATTATTTTATTATAATATTAATATTAACTAATAAATTTTTTCACATAAGTGCATACAGTAATAATTGATTTATTATCTATATAAAATTTTTTTTATCATTAACATATTTCAATTACTATACTAATAAATTAATTTGTAAATAACTAACAACAACAATAAAATAATATCTATACAAATAATAAATTTTTAAATTATTAAATTATTTTTTTTTTTAAAAATATGTTCAATAGTTTACTAAATAGTTAAATAAATAAATATTATTTCTTTATGTAATAATTAATATAAATTATTTTTTTTAAAAAAATATAATATAAAAATATTTTTGTTTATAATAAAAATTTTCTATTTAATAGATAACAAAAAAAATACTTTTAAGTTATTGAAAATATTTTAAATGTACAGTTAATGACTTGTCTTTTTTTTAATTAAACAATTTATTATTATTATTACTGAATATTTATTACTAATGATTGATAATATACTAAAACAAAACAAAAAATGTTTTAGAAATATTTAGAAATTAATAATTCATATATCATATACATATAGAGATACCAAATAATATTAATTAATATTTTTATTTGTTAAAATTAAAAATAACTAAAATTTTAATTACAATTTATTAAAAGTATTTATTTATTTATTTTTATTAAAAAAATACTATAATTGTATTTATTGTAATAAAATATTTATCTAAACTATTAATATATTAATAGTAATATAAAATTTTTAATTTATTTTAATAAATCTATATATTGTATATAATAAATAAAATTGTTATTTGACAACTTTATTGTATAATAAGTATATGTATAAAAATACTAATAAATATTAATATGCAAATCATGTACATTTATTATATTTTTTTAAAAAAGTAAAAACTTTATAAAAAAATTTATTATCATATCAATTGTTTTTCAGATACAGTACTGTATAGTTGTTTATGAAATAAATAAATATTAATATTTTAATAAAAAATTATTAATTTATTATTTATTTAATAATAATAAAAATTAAACAATGATTGCTATTATATTACTTTCAATTATAATATCTATAATTACATTAATTGGTAAGTTATATATATATATATTAAAAATATTAACTAATTTATTTAATTATAATTATAATTATTAATATCTAGTTTATCAAAATCATTCAAAAAATGTCAACTATTGGAGCCAATTGGGCATAGAAGGACCTAGACCAGTTCCTATATTAGGAAATATTATAGCTATTTTAAAAGGCAAATATGATTTACCCTGGTATAAACAATATGGTAAATCAGGAATCTATGGGTAATTATTTTATTTTTTAAAAAAGAATATTAAAAAACAAAAAATTTTAATATTTATAATTATTATATATTGTATTTATACTTAACTAAAGTGTATTTAACTAAATAGTATTTAACTAAACTATCTATTTAATGATAGTGTACTATAATATTAATATTAATATACTATTATATATATACAGTATTTTCAGTCAATACTACAGTTTAATATAGCATTTGCTTTTTAAAAAATTATTATTATTATTATTATTATTTATTAAACATAATAAAATATAGTTGTTTAGTTGGGGTGGGGTGGGTTTAGTTACGGGGTTTAGTAGAGCTTAAAGCATAGGGAAACAGTTAAATAGATAATCTAGGAATAGCCAATGGATCAGGGGCAGGGCAGGGGGTAGGAAACATTTAGACAACATTTGGATACTAAAAGATGGGGGAGGGAATTATTATTATTATGTTTGTTTGTTAAGGAATATCTAACCAGTGTCTAAACAAATATTTTAAAAAACAGTAATTTATCAAGATAAATATGACTAACATACACATACACATACACATACACATACACATACACATACACATACACATTCACATACACATACACATACACATACACATACACATACACATACACATACACATACACATACACATACACATACACATACACATACACATACACATACACATACACATACACATACACATACACATACACATACACATACACATACACATACACATACACATACACATAAAAATCTAATAAAAATGGTTACCTCATCATACCTCAATTGTTTATTCATAAATTACGTGCTTCATATATCTAAAACATTTGCACCTTACTATTTTTACCCTCCCCTTAATTTTTTTTATTTTACTCTTTTATTAAAAAATAAATATTTCCTCCTATTATTTATTAATTTTTAATTTTTTTAAATTTTAAAATTTTTTAAGTGTATTCGAATACAATACACCCGTACTGACTGTTTGCAATCTACCCAATGTCCAGAAAGTATTGGTCAAACATTTCGAACAATTCAATCGATTGGACGTAAAATTTCCGAAAGAATTTTCCAAATTTTCCAGTTTAGTCAACCGAGACACTGGCCGTTGGAAACAATTGCGTATCGAAACATCCGTATTGTTTACCACACGGCGTATGCGTGTATTTTACGACGAAGTTGTCGACCGATGTTCCCGTAATTTGGTCAAACATTTCCACCAGAATATCGGTTACGGCCAACCGTTTGGTGTTAAAGCCGAAACCGAACGCCTAACTTTGGACATATATCTCGGGTATGCATTTACCCGTCGGAGTTCAATGGGTTATTTCCCCGACGATCCGGCCGAAAATCGCCGATATTGGTCACTAATGTCCGCTGGTGTCCGATTGGATGATGAGCTAAAATGGAACGAAACCAATGTACGGCTACCCGATTGCGGTGGTCTACTACAACCAGTGGCCAATTGGCTAACGGGTGTCAATTTAGATAAAGCATTCGGTAATCTGGAACAATTGATTAGCGAATATTTGGTTAAACGTTTAGAAAATCGTACGGACAATGATGATGACGATGACGATTATAGCGATGCTAAATATGGTAACGAAAAATTAGATATTGTCGGCATCTATTTGAAATTGATTAATGGAAAAGGTATTATTTTCTTTTTGGATTTTTTGTTTGTTTGTTTTTTTTTTAAAAAAAATTGTTTGTTTTTTTAGATTTTAGTTTTAATTATTTAGTTTTATATATTTCTATTAATTTTAGAAATTATTATTATTATTTATTATTATTATTAATAATAATAACAATAGTATTTTTCTATTATTTTTGTTTATTATTTTTTCTAATATTTTTTCTAATATTTTTGTCAATATTTATTTCTATTATTTGTCTATTATTATTATCTATTATTTTTTGTCTATTATTTTTTGTCTATTATTTTTTGTTTATTATTTTTCTAATTTTTTTTCAATTATTTTTTATAATATTTTTGTCAATTATTTTTGTCAATTATTTTTGTTTATTATTTTTTGTCTATTATTTTTTCAAATATTTTTTCTAATATTTTTTCTAATATTTTTTCTAATATTTTTTCTAATATTTTTTCTAATATTTTTTCTAATATTTTTTCTAATATTTTTTCTAATATTTAATTCTAATATTTAATTCTATTATTTAATTCTATTATTTAATTCTATTATTTAATTCTATTAATTGTCTATTATTTTTGTCAATTAATAATTAAAAATTTTATTAAAATATTGTTTTTATCGGGACAGTCAGTGTCGACGATCCGATGGCCATACGTGTAATGTCTTTCTATTTGATCAGTCAGTTTATAGCCCTATTCGGCTCAGTTAGCGATACCCTGTGTGAAATGGTCATACATTTGGCCCGTTATCCTAGTATTCAAGCAAAACTATACGACGAAATTAAGGAAGCATTGGATCAAACATCGACCGAAACGGTTACCGATGATGAGGACAGTTGGCAGAAAATATCGTACGATTCTCTAACACACTTACCCTATATGGAGGCAACAATCAAAGAATCTCTACGTATTAATCCCAATACTGTACGTTTGCGTCGTGTATTTATGGGCTCAGAGGACAGTGAGGCAGCAAAATCGTTGCCCGGTGTCCACTTGAAACCAGGGGATCGTATTGACGTACAGGTAGATACCTGGGCAAATACAATTACAGTTTCTAATAGAAATTTCCGTGAGAAAGTTTTCTGGGAAACTTTATTTCTAATGAATAAATTTCTAATAGAACTTTCCGTTAGAAAGTTTTCTTAGAAAATCTATTTGAATAAATTTCTAATAAAAATTTCCGTGAGAAAGTTTTATTGAAAAACTTTTTCATGAATAAATTTCTAATAGAAATTTTCGTGAGAGTTTTCTGAGAAAATTTCTATTTGAATAAATTTCTAATAGAAATTTCTGTGAGTTTTCTGAGAAACTGATTTTTTCATAAATAAATTTCTATAGAAATTTCCTGTATTTAATGTTTTTTCTATAGGATCACCCATAGTCTATAGTTATTGTATAGTAGTACAAGTGTATTTTACATAAGATATACAGTAATACTATACATATAATATCATACAGTATAGTACAGTACTATAACAACAAAAAATTGGGATACCTATATATAAAAAATAATTATAATTATTTAATAAGAATCAGTTTTATAAAATTTTATTGATTTTATTAAATCATTAAATCATAGTTTAATTAATTAGTTTTTTATTTTATTAACAAAATTAAACATGGTGATCCTATAGATAGAAATTTTTATATATATATATATAGAAACTTTCTAGAAATTTCTCTATTATTTTTTTTAATAAATTTCTCTCTTTTTTTTGTTGCCAACACTACTGTCTTACAGGTATCGGCCATACATATGGATGATACCCTATTTCCCCAACCATACGAATTTAACCCGGATAGGTTTCTGGATCCGGAAACCCTGAATAGATGGTCTAACCTGGATGCTAATGCACTATTGAATTTTGGCCTAGGACCCCAAATGTGTTGCGGTAATCGTTTTGGACTGTTGGTTATCAAATCGTTTTTGGCGCACATGATTGGCAACTATGAATTTTCGTTGTTGGAAATCGATGACCTATATCGGCCAAAATGGTGCGAAGCTCATGATATACCCGATCAGATTTATCGGCTAAAATGTTGTGTACAGCCCAGGGTTAAGGAGGCTGTTGAGTAGGTTGGTGTGGGTGTGTGTGTGTGTTTGTATGTATATATATATATGTATATATATAATATATATATACATAAAAACACACTCAAACACACACACACAAACACATATATATATATATATATATGTGTGTTTGTGTGTATATGTGTGTTTGTGTGTATATGTGTGTGTGTTTGTGTGTGTATGTGTGTGTGTTTGTATGTGTATATATATATATGTATATATATAATATTATATACATACATACAAACACACACACACAAACACAATCATATATATATATACATGTGTGTGTGTGTGTGTGTGTGTTTGGTTGGGGTAGTAGGTTAGGTTAGGTTAGGTGGGTTAGATTTTTTGAAGTTATTATTATTATTTTATATGTTTTTATTGTTGTTGCTGTCGTGATTTACACTTCAATAATACAATAGTTTTTTTTAGTTAGATGTAGTATTAGCCATAAATAGTTAATTATAATTTAAATCTAGTTTTCTATATATTGATATACAGTATATAAATATAAATATATATATTTGTGAATTTAATTAGATTATTTTATTTTAATTAACTAATATGCTTTATATATTAAATTTATTTTATATATTATTGTAATAAAATATATATAGATTAAGTATTATGTTTTATTACAATTATTGTATTTTTAATATCATTATTAATAAAAATAATCTTATATTTTAAATAAAAACTATTAAAGTGTTTTATAAATAATTTTTAATAATTTTTAGTTTTTTATTTAGCTTATTATAGTTTTTTTTATAAATATATTAATAAAAGTTATAACAATTAATTTTTTATTTTCTCTCAACATATAAAATATATTATTTAAAAGATAGTAATTTTTATTTAATAGTTTTTGATATAATTTTTTATCTGACATTTTTATAACCATTTTTTATTATTAATAATATGTAATGAATGGGTTTTATTATTATTATTATTATGTGTGAAACTTATTATTATTTATTATACTTGTTTTTCCTATTGAATTAAAGCCATAAATTTTTAAGCTAGCTAATCTTTTTTTAAAAAAAAATTATTTAATTTAAGATAATCTAATGTTTTATAACTACTATATATATATATATATATATATATATATATATATATATTAAAATCTAATAAATTAATAAATCTACTAGATACTAAATTACTAAATTATTACAACTAGATCCTTGACAGTTTTATAAGTTATAATATAATAATTATCAACTACTAAAATAAAAATTATAACAAATGTGCTAGTATATATATATATAATTTATTATTAATATTTTCTACTATTAATATATTATACTATACATAATAATAATAATAATAAAATTGGGGTTAACTTTTTTCTATCAAAAAAATGTAATGATAATGAAACTAACATAAAAATTATTGTTATCTTAAAATATATATTATATATAGAGAGAGAGTAAAACAGAGAGAGAGAGAGAGAGAGAGAGAGAGAGAGAGAGTCGAAAAAGGGTATATAAACCATGAAATCAAATATCATTTTTCATATAATTTTTAATAATTAAATAGCATTTTTAGTTTAAATAACTTATTATATTATTTAATAGTTTAGTCTAATAAGTAATGTATAGACTACTAGTCCTATCGATGGCTGTAGGCCTGTGCGCCACAGCTGCCATCAAAAACGATAGCCATGTGCTGATAGTTGGCGGTACGGACGCGGAACCGGGTGCTAATCCGCATCAATGTTCACTGAGACGGTCGTCCCATTCGTGTGGCGCCTCGATTATCAGCGATGAATGGGTAGTAACGGCTGCCCATTGTATAGACGGGTAAGTTAGTTGGTGTTGGGGGTCAGGGAGCAGGGGTGGGGTTAAGATAGTGTTCAATTACTAATTAAAATACTAACTAACCCCTCCCTCCCCCCTAAAAACAGATCGTCTCCATCATCGCTATCCCTGCGCTGCGGTACTGAATTGCACGCCTCCGGCGGTGTCGACTTTACCGTAGCCGAGCTCATACCTCACGAGTCGTACGATTCGTGGGCACTGGACTACGATGTCGGTCTCATACGTATTAATGGCCGTTTTTCGCTCGGTTCGGGTAATGTCAATAAAATTGAATTGACCGGCGATAACGACCAGTTGCCAGCTAAAGATAAGGTTACGGTTACCGGTTGGGGTGCTATCCGGGAGGGCGGTGCCCTACCAGCCCGACTACAGACTGTTGATGTACCCGTTGTGGCCAATGATGTTTGCAAACAAAAATACGACGGTTTCAATGATATAACCGACCGTATGTTCTGTGCCGGTGTCGATGAGGGTGGCCTAGACTCGTGTCAGGTATGTATATATTAATATATGACTACCGGTGCTTAACTGTATTATATAAAACTATTAATTTTAACTAAAATTAAAAACTTCTAATTTTAAACTATAAACAACTATTAATTTTAAACTTAATACAACTATTAATTTTAATTTTAAAAAACTAGTAATTTTAACTAAAAATACTATTGATTTTAACTTAAAAAAAAACTACTAATTTTAAACTAAAATCAACTACTAATTTTAAAATAATTATTACTAATTATTATTATATTAATAATTTATTTTTGTTTAAACCAAGCAATTTTTTTTAAATAATTATATTTGTTTTATTTAGTTTTTTATTACAAAAAAAAACTATATATTAATATACAGTATAAATATAATAATAATTTATTTTTTTAAAAAAAGGGTGACTCTGGTGGACCAGTCAAGCACCAAGGTAAATTGGTTGGTGCCGTTTCATGGGGCTATGGCTGTGCCCGACCCAACTATCCCGGTGTCTATACACGATTGTCAACGTTGAGGGCCTGGATTAAGGGCAAGACTAGCATTTAAATGGATTAAAAAAATAAATAAATAAATAATAAATAAATACACAATTATGTAGTATTTTTTATAAAAAAATTTATTTAAATTTTTTAATTGTAAAATTAATAATTAACGGAATTTAAACCATGCAAAAAAATTTGTATTATTTTTTTAATTAATTAACTTAATAGAAAAAAATTATGTATTTAATCTAATTTTTAACTAAAAAATACAAAAAATAATTATTTAATAATAATAGTATTAATTAATAATAATAATAATAAAAAATCATTAAAAATATATATATATATTTAATTTTATTTTCTAAAAAAATAAGTTATGATTAAAATATAAAAATTTAAAAACAACAAAAATCTAATCAACATTTAATTAATAAACTAAAAAATAAAATTAAAAAGTCAATTAACTAATATTAGAAAGTTTTCTACTAAAGACAGATATATTTCTAATTAAAAAAATGAAAAATAATTTTTTTTAAACTAAAAATTTTAGTCAAGAATTTTTTAAAAATTTTTATTAATTATAATTTTGAATAAACATATTTTCAATACTAATTCATATTAAAAATGTATTTTGTTTTACAAATAAAAGTTTTTGTTTTACTCTATTGAATAATTAATTTTAAACATTTTTAAACTTTTTAAATAATTAGTTAAAATATAGATTTAATTAACATAAATTATTTTTAGTATTAAATAATAATAATAACAACAATTATTAATTAATATAATAATAATTTATAAAATGTATTTAATTAATAAAAATTTTTTGATCTTAGTTTTTTAAAAACTTATTTTTTTCATAGATTTCTTAAAACTAAACTATTTTTTTAGATTCTGATATTCAGTTTGCATATAATTATAATAAGTAATAACAAATTCGGCAATAATTTGACGGAAATTTTTCGATGACAATTGTTTCCAACAATTTTCTTCAATAGTTTCAACAATTTCATTGACATAATCGCAAAACTTTTGTTTCATATTCAACTCGTTGTAAACCATTTCAATCCTATCGACAGCCAATCGATTGTCTGAACCTAAACCATAATTGTCTAATAGTATCGATCGTTGTTCACTAGTAGCCAATTGAAGGGCCCGTACGTAAAGCCAACTGCACTTGCCTTCCGATATGTCGGTACCGATATTATCCTTATAGACATAAACATCGGAATAGTCGTTGTATGCACCGGTAAATCGGCCACATTTTACAATGATTTCCTCCATAGCATGTCTATCCGGATGATTAGTTTGGCCAGTGGCTGCCAGTACTGTTCAAATAGTAATAATATTAATTAATTAGTAATAGTAATAGTAATAGTAATAGTAATAGTAATAGTAATAGTAATAGTAATAGTAATAGTAATAGTAATAGTAATAGTAATAGTAATAGTAATAGTAATAGTAATTAGTAATAGTATTTAGTAATAGTAATAGTAATAGTAATAGTAATAGTAATAGTAATTAGTTATAGTAATATTAATTAATAATTAGTAATAATAATAGTAATAGTAATAGTAATTAGTAATAGTATTTAGTAATAGTAATATTAATTAATAATTAGTAATTAGTAATTAGTAATTAGTAATTAGTAATTAGTAATTAGTAATTAGTAATTAGTAATTAGTAATTAGTAATTAGTAATTAGTAATTAGTAATAGTTATTATTAGATTAAAATATAAATTTTACCTAGTTTAAATGGATATAATATTGCAAAACTGGCCTCTTTGTACTTGCTAATAGTTGCCCAACAATTATCAGTATATTGATCTAATTGAGCATGCTTGTTTGTCGATTTTGTATTCTGTAAGTCCATTAACTGACCAATTGATACAATTTCAAGCACCTTTTTTAAAAAAATAATAATAATAAATAATAATAATTTAAATTATAATATTGATATTAAAATAAATTTTTTTTAAAAAAATATTTATTTCATTTAATATTATTTCATATTATATACCTCATGAATACATTCAACAATATCCATATAGTTTGGATGGTCCCTAAAGTAATGTTTAGCCAATTTAAACGCTACTGATAATAACAGTGTAGAATCGTTCAGAGCTATCATTCCTACATTAGGCTATAATTTTTTAATTATATTTATACAAAAAAAATATTATTATTATTATTTAAATTATTATAACTATAAATAATAGATAGCATGTATCTATCTATATATTAAATATACATTTATTATATATATTTACTATATATATATATATATTATATATATATATTACTAATTAGTAAATTATATATATAATTAAATATATATATTATTTATTGTTTATTATTTCGAAAAACAATTAATATATATATATATATATTTAAATTTAAATATATTTATTATTATTATATATTTATTTATATTATTATTTTTTTTAATACAAAAAAAATTAGTTACCAATAAATGCCAACACGTTTTGCCTAATCTTTCAGTTGATTGATCAACAATATCGTCGATCAATAGGAAATAGGTTATAACCAAATGGGCTAACCATCCCAATGCTATTTGTTGATCATCTGATAGTAGTACTAACGGTGGTAGTGGTGGTTGTCTATCATTAACTCCCGGTGCTTGGCCAGTAACATTAGCATCATCATCATAATTAGCTACCATCAAATTATAATGATTGAATATATGTACGCCAGCAACCTCTACATCTAATTGATAATTATAATCAATTAGCTTTTGAAGCCATTGGCCAACATCTCGGAGCTGCTGCTGCACAGGTATGTCAGTAGTAGTAGTTGGGTTGACCATCAATTGATTATCAATAAAGTTAGACAAAAATTTATTAAATTTACGCAAATACTCAATACGTTTATCGGAATCGATAGTCAGTTTATGGCTATAAATAATAATAATAATAATAAATTAAATTATAGTTTTATAGTTATAAATAAAATAATTTTATAAAAAAATTAATTAAAATTAATAAATAATATTAAAAAAAATACCCGCAAAACGTTTCAATTTGTTTTGTTAAATTATAAGACATTAATGTTAAATAATATAAATTGATATTTTTATAAAAATAATTATTTATAAAAAAACAAAATATTTATTATAAACCTATTTTTTAAATTAATAGATAGAACTTAAATACTTTTTGTAAAAATAATAAAAATAAATTTATTCTTATATCAATAATTTATATGAATTAGCATTTTTATGTTAGTTTGAAAATAAAATAAATGTTTTAATTTTTTTTTATTATTATTGACAGATGTCGCAATTTATACATTACATTTTAAGTAATATTTTATTTTTTAAAACCAGTTGAGAATGCTAGAAAGCATTACCAAAAACAAATTTTTATTCCGTAAATTACTTGTTTTTGTCATATTATAAACAATATATTTATTCCTAATAACCATTAGTCCATATTAATTAATTGACTAATAAAAAATTAATTAATATTGATAGTTATTTAATTACCTTTATAATATTACAATGCTAGTTTTAATAAGTGTTCAATAAACTTTTTTTTAACTATAGACAAATATTTAATATTGATAAAAATAAAAATAATTATTTAAAATAAACTAAGTATTTAACTAAACATTAGTTTTTAATAATATTATTTTATTTAAAAATTCCTTAATAAAAATTATAATAAAAAAACTATTAATTGATTATTTATTTCATTACACATTAAAATAGCTTATATTTAAATAGTTTTTTCAACTTATTTGTAATTTATTTCTAAAATAATGATAAAACATTAATTATTATTATATTATAAAAATATTTGACATGTTAAATAAATGATTATTTTTATTTAATACTTAACACATAATTCAATATTTACTTTAATTACATAAAATAATAATAAATAGTATACAAATTTGAATAAAACAAATATATTTATTACTGTAGTCTTTATATATATATACCTCTATTTAATAGATTTAATATATATTCTGAAAGTATTTTAATATAGTTAATAAAAAAAATTAAAATTAAATTTTTCTTTTAATTAAACATTTAAAAGTAAATTATATGAAAAAATTAATTAATTAATAGTTATATTATACATATACATAAAATTTTTTTTTATTTATTTAATATGCTGACCTTTAAAAAATGATAAAAATTTTTAAGCTTAATAACTATAAAAATATTTCTACTAGGTAAATAAATTATTTTTATATTTAATTACCTGGATAATTACAATAAAAAAATTATTATTATATATATAAAAATATCTTTGTAACAATAACAAAATTAAAAAAATAGCATTTAATTAATTAATCATTTTATTATACAATAATATAATTTATAGTTAAAAGTTTTTTCAACTTAAGTAAATTATTTCTAAAATAATGATAAAACATTAATTATTGTTAGATTATTAAAATATTTGACATGTTAAATAAATGAATTTTTTATTTATTTTTATTTAATACTTAATACATAATTCAATATTTATTTTAATTACATAACTTAAAACTTAAATATTTTTATTAATGTTGTCTATATATTTATATATGAAAGTATTTTAATTAATTTTTACTTAAAAAGATTAATAATTTATTTTTCATTTAATTAAATCAATTGGTTAAAAATTAATCAATTAATAGTATTTATTATTTAATTACACTACTAATAATATAAAATGATATTTATTTTTTTGTTGATTAAATTTTACTATTACTCTATTGTTACTTTAAATCAATTTGTATAATTGTTTTTAAAAACTTAGTATACATTAGATTTTATTATAACAAATGCAAATAAAAATACAAATAATTATAAAAATGATTAATATTTTACTATTAAATAACAACAATTTAAAAAAAAAATAATAATAATAGTTCAATGACAATATAATCATTTTTATAAATACAATATTGTTAAATTTTTTATACAAAAATTAGTTTATAAAACTAATTATATAATAATATAATTAATTAATTTAATTATAATTTAATTGCATAGATCTATAATTAGTCAATTAATTTCTATAAAAAAAATAATATAAAAACAAATTAAATAAAAAAATTGTAAGAAAAAATACAAAAGTTAAAAATAAAAATAATTAATAATTAATAAATAAAAGTAATTAAAAAAATAAAAGTTATTAAAATAAATAAATAAAAGTTATTAAAATAATTAACACAAAAAAGCATTGGCGGCTATACTGCCGCCATCGACAACAAACTGCGAACCTGTAATAAACTCGGAATGTTGGTCACTGGCCAGCAATAGTACAGCGTTGGCAATATCGTCGGGTTGGCCGACCCGACCGACCGGTGTTATCGAATCGTATGCATCGTAAAAGTTGTCCGAATCTTCCATTGTATTTCCCATTGCAATCAATATATTAGTTTTAACAATACCTACACTAAAATCAATATATATATATATATATAATAAAATATTATTTGAATTTATTATTATTATTATTATTATTATATGAATTTATATGTTAGTATATAATTTATATAATTTATATAATGCAAATTGAATAAAAATCTACACCCCACCCTCGACCCACCCACCCCCCGAAGATTTTTTTTGATAATTTTGTAAATTTCACTCTACCCTACATTTCACACTAAAATCTATATATAAATATATAATAAAATATTATTTGAATTTATTATTATTATTATTATTATTATATGAATTTATATGTTAGTATATATATATATATATATATATATATATATATATATATACATACTATATATATATATAATGAAAATGCAATAAAAATCTACATCCACCCTCGACCCCCCCCCCCCCCGAAGATTTTTATTGATAATTTTGTAAATTTCACTCTACCCTACCCTCGACCCCCTTAAAATCAAAAACATTACTTAACCCTGCTATATATATATTAAATATTATCTTTAATATAGCAAAATAAACTTATTGTTTTTTTAGTTTTATAATTAAATAAAATATTAAAATAAACTAATTAATACAAAATATGCTTTATAAAAAAAAATTACTACCTATGATATTAGATAAATATTAGATATGTAGAGTTAAAGGTATATAACGCATAAATAATAACTAATAAATTTAAAAACTAAAAATTTTTTTTTAAAAGTTTTTATTGTTATGTATATAATAATGTATATATATATATATACTTAATTGAGTTAACCCTAATATGATATTTAGGGCCCAATTCCGCGGCACAACATTTGGTAAACATATCCATTGCCGACTTTGCCATACAATAGGGCGATAAGGTTACAGTCTATAAAAATATTTAAAAAAAATTATAAGTAATAAAACTATTTATTTAATTTAATTTTTTTTAATTAATTAAATAAAAAAAATAAAAAAATCCTTACAGTTCTAAGTGCGGAAAAACTTGAAATATTGACAATATTTCCGCGAGTTTTCGATAAGTAATCAATAGATAAATGGGTTAACAATACCATTGAATTCAAATCGATTTGTAGGACTTTCAGATAGTTTTCATAATAATCTGATTGATTAATATCAATACAGATACCAATGCCTGCATTATTAACTAATATATCTAATCGACCGAAATGTCTGATTGTTTTCGACAATAGTTGCCTAATATCCGTATCATTAGCTAAATCGGCTATAACTTCAAGTGGTTGTAATTTTTTTGGTGAAATATTCTGACACTGTTTGGCCACTTCTGAGATATTGTCCGGACGTCTACCAGTGATCACTACATTGGCACCCGATTGGGCAAACTGGACGGCAGTGGCCGCACCGATACCCGAACTCGAACCGGTTATCAGTACTACTTTATCAGTGAAATTGTAATTAATAGACATTTGTATTGTGTTTGTTTGTATGTATAATAAAATTATTTCAAAAAAATAAATAAATAATATTAATAATACTAAATATTTTATTATAAATTAAATAAAAAAAAATAATAATAAATAATATTTCATAAAATAAAATAAATTATACATATAATAGAACAACTATTACTACTACTACTACTACTAAATAATAATAATTTATAGTCTATACCAATAGTCAATGCTCTCATAGGTGGTAAATTATTAGTTGGTCCCTACAACGTTAATTATAAATTAAACCATTTGAGAATGCTAGAAAGCATTTCCTTACGAACTCCTTATTCATAGTAAACTTTACTTATGTAGTGTATCAAATGATTCAGTATAACAAATTAAACTCAAATATAGTCATGTAGGGTATCAAATGATTCAGTATAACAAATTAAACTAAAATATAGTCATGTAGGGTATCAAATGATTCAGTATAACAAATTAAACTAAAATATAGTCATGTAGTGTATCAAATGATTCAGTATAACAAATTAAACTAAAATATAGTCATGTAGGGTATCAAATGATTCAGTATAACAAATTAAACTAAAATATAGTCATGTAGGGTATCAAATGATTCAGTATAACAAATTAAACTAAAATATAGTCATGTAGGGTATCAAATGATTCAGTATAACAAATTAAACTCAAATATAGTCATATGGGCTATCAAATAATTCAGTATAACAAATTAAACTCAAATATATACATGTGGGGTATTAAATGATTTAGTATTAAAATTTATAAATACTGAATTATTTCTATATTATTAATATAATTCTTAGAAAATCATACACTACCCTACATTAAAATTTTTATACTTTTGACGCCATTTTCTTATATTTAAAAAACTAATGCTGATATATTATATATTATTTTTTACCTAATTTTTTTTTACTTTTGTCGCCATTTTTCTATGTTCCTGAATAGAATAGAACAAAATTTTAATGCTGATCCCCTATAATTTTTAAATTTAAAAATTCAATCAAATGCGGACAGACAGATGGACATATAGAATTCAGATACGTACTCCTTTCTACATGTATGAGTTCGTGAAAATAAAATAAAAATAATTAAATGAATATATTTAAAAAAAAATACTGTATCGATAGTTTTCTAGTAGGTATTTAAAAAATTAATTTATTTTTTAAAAAAAACTAGATTTATTATATAGTATGACAAAAATAAAAAATAAATAATAATGACTAAAGTCATTTTTTAGTTTTTTTAGAAATTATATATAAATTCCTTTTTAAAAAAACTATAAGTATATAAATTATAGAAATCTAAACAACAACAAATAATAATAATATTTTTATATGTTTTAAATTAATTATTTTATTTATTCAATTACTATTATTATAATTAGAAAAATAATTATTAATATTATAAAAAAATATACTGTAATAAACTAATGCATAGAAATTAATAATTATTTTTATAATATTATGCTGAAAAAGTTATTTAAATTATTAAAATTATATTTATGTATTTATTTATTATTATTGTTAATATCGATATATGTTTATTATTTTACTTTTTCTAAATGTAATGTTTTCCGTTGAAAACAAAAAACAATTTTTAATCACTGGGGGCGCCAAACTATAATTTAACTATTTATTTATTTTTAAAAAAAATTTTTTGCCACCTAAATTTATTAATAGTATAATTTAATAATTTATAATAATAATAAAAAATGCATTTTAAATTTTTTAATAAAAAATAATATTAATAAACAAGTTAATTGTACTAGGTTATATGTTCGAGTGTTTTAATTTTTTTTTAAAAGGTTTAAACCATAAATTATAATATTATAAAAATATTTTTTATTATTTAAAATTTTTTTTTTTAGTGTCAATCTATTCTCAATACTATTTATAAATATTTTGATTTTCATTATTTTAAATTTTTTTATACATTATATTTATATATATATATATATATATAAATTTCAGTATATTATTATTTTTTTCATTTATTTGTTTTTTTAATTTTTAATATTTTTGTATTAACTTCTCTCTCTCTCTCTCTCTCTCTCTCTCTCTCTCTCTCTCTCTCTCTTAATTAAATTTATGTTTTAAATTTTTGTTTATTAAAAAATTGCAAAAACAAAATGAAAAAATACAACTAAATTTTTCAATGATTTAATAAAATATTAAAAAAAAAAATTGAAATATAATTGATATTTAAAAATAAAAAAAAAATTTTTATCAAACACTTAGTACAGTATATTACTGTTTATTGTATTAATATTGTATTAATAATTTTTTTTTTGTTGATTTTTGTTTAATATTAATTAGGTTTCAATATAATTGTATGCTTTAATGGCATAATGGCATCGAAAGCGCTAATAGGATCGGCATCTAAACCCTGATGACTGTCCAAACAAATTGTATAGTTTTGTGTCGACTGTAAGAATCGGACCAAAACCAGAAACAGGTCAGCGATGGCCAACTTTTCGCCCAAACAAACACGTCGGCCGACACCGAACGGTATGAATGCCGGCGAACGGGTTGTCATATAATGGCCGTCACTGTCCAGAAAGCGTTCGGCTATGAATTGGTCAGCATTTGGCCAATTGGTGTTGTCGTCGCGTAATATGAATCCCTGGTATACAAACACAGGCATACCTTCTGGTATTGTATAGTCGCCTAAATAAAAAAAAATTATAATATATTAATATTTATATACAGTATATATATATATATATATATATATATATATATATATGATATATTCAGTAAAAAATAAATTTCTAAATTTTTTTCAATAAATTATTATTATTATTATTATTATTATTAGTAGTAGTAGTAGTAGTATTAGTATTAGTATTAGTAGTATTAGTAGTATTAGTATTAGTAGTAGTATTAGTATTAGTATTAGTATTAGTATTAGTATTAGTATTAGTATTAGTAGTATTAGTAGTATTAGTATTAGTATTAGTATTATTAGTATTAGTATTATTATTATTATTATTATTATTATTATTATTATTATTATTATTATTATTATTATTATTAGTAGTAGTAGTAGTAGTAGTAGTAGTAGTAGTAGTAGTAGTAGTAGTAGTATAAGTATAATAATAATACCTATTCTACTGGTAGTAACTGATTTATGATAGACACCCATTGGTATGACATTTCTGAATCGTAACGTTTCCGAAATATATGACATCAAATAATGACATCGATGTCTGTCCTCATGGCTGGGCATACGGTCGCCGATTTCCGCCAGAATTTCTTGCCGTAATCTGGTTTGTATGGCTGGATAGTAGGCTAACACCAGTAGAAGCCATCGGAATGTAAAATGTGTTGTATCTGTTCCGGCAAAAAACAGATCCATTAGACTCATCAATAGATTATCATCGATCAGATAGTCTGCCGATTCTTTGCCATCACGTATGGCATCGTTTTTAGCTGCTATAAGTGCATCGCAAAAATCACGTTCAATATCGGGATTATAATCACGGTAATGGGATTTGAATTTTTTCCCAATAAATATTCGAATATTTTCGATATATTCCCGATATTTTCGGACATATTTCTGGTCAATCCAGCGGACAATCGGCGAAAATTCCCATAACATCATACGGGGTCCTAATTCTTCTAACGAATCTTTTAGCATATATTTTAATTGTCTAAACTCTGGGTCATCGAAATTATAGCTAAATTTTGTTTTTTAAAAAATTTTAATCATTTTTTTTTATTTTAAAAATTATTAAAAAAAAATAAATTTTTATTTTTACTTTTCACCAAAAACACTGTTCGCCAAAATGTTTAAAAACATTAGATATGTATAATTTAATGGATCAATAGGTTTGTTTGGTCCCTCCCTTTCCAACATTGCCTCAACTGTTTTGTCCACACAATCGACCGCTACGTTTACGACTTGTTTATTAGTTGAATATTTTCTAGTAATTTATAGATAGAGTATAGATATAGATAATAAATTTAGTATTTAGTTTAACTAAATTTATGTGTATGTGTATGTGTATGTGTATGTGTATGTGTATGTGTATGTGTATGTGTATGTGTATGTGTATGTGTATGTGTATGTGTATGTGTATGTGTATGTGTATGTGTATGTGTATGTGTATGTGTATGTGTATGTGTATGTGTATGTGTATGTGTATGTGTATGTGTATGTGTATGTGTATGTGTATGTGTATGTGTATGTGTATGTGTATGTGTATGTGTATGTGTATGTGTATGTGTATGTGTATGTGTATGTGTATGTGTATGTGTATGTGTATGTGTATGTGTATGTGTATGTGTATGTGTATGTGTATGTGTATGTGTATGTGTATGTGTATGTGTATGTGTATGTGTATGTGTATGTGTATGTGTATGTGTATGTGTATGTGTATGTGTATGTGTATGTGTATGTGTATGTGTATGTGTATGTGTATGTGTATGTGTATGTGTATGTGTATGTGTATGTGTATGTGTATGTGTATGTGTATGTGTATGTGTATGTGTATGTGTATGTGTATGTGTATGTGTATGTGTATGTGTATGTGTATGTGTATGTGTATGTGTATGTGTATGTGTATGTGTATGTGTATGTGTATGTGTATGTGTATGTGTATGTGTATGTGTATGTGTATGTGTATGTGTATGTGTATGTGTATGTGTATGTGTATGTGTATGTGTATGTGTATGTGTATGTGTATGTGTATGTGTATGTGTATGTGTATGTGTATGTGTATGTGTATAAAATATAATATTATAAAAATTAAAATAATAATAATAATAATTTATCTTATACTAGTAAATGCTATTAATAATTTAATTATTTATGTTATAATTATTTTTTAAAAAAATTTATTATTAATATACTAACAGTACGGCCGCGTGCGCCACACGTCTCAGTGCTTCCCAATGATGACCGTAATCGGCAAAAACGATATCATTTTTAAATATTTTTCCTAAAATAATAATAATATATTAAAATAAAATAATTTTTTTATTATTAATTTAAAAAAAAAAATAAAATCATATAAATTACCAGAAAAACCATCAGGTCTTCCGGCAAAATTATTTTGATTAAACGCTTCTCTAGCTATAACTGAATCGGTTATCATTATCTGAGGTGTATTTCCCATATATAATGTAAATACTGGACCATATTTTTTGGACATTTCTCTTAAAATGTTATCCCAATGTTGTTTAGATTTAAAAACTATTTAACAAAAAAATAATAAATTAATTAATTAATAAATAATTAATAAATAATTTTATGTTTATTAAAATAAATACTACCTAATAAATTGCCGATCAATGGTAATGGAAATGGACCGGGAGGTAGACAATAGTATTGGTAATAAAATTTTGCCAAATAGTAGACTACATAAGCAATTAGTAAACTGGATATTGTTGTCCATATATTGTCGGATATGATTAACAAAATTAATTGCGACAACAATACAGACATAATTATTATATTTAAAATTCTATAGTTTATAAAGTAATTTTAAAAAAAAAAATCGTGGTTAGAAAAAACTAAAAAATTATTATAATATTTTTCAATAATAATTTAATTAATTTTTTTATAACTTGTATATAGAAAATAATTAATTTATATTTGATAATAAAAAATAACAATTTTACTATTTTTATATATATATATTTATATAAAATATTATCTAAAAATTATATATATATAAAAATAATAGTTTTTTATGTTGGATTCTGTAATATTTATATACTTTTAGTTTTTACATGAATTTATATATAATTCTTTTTTTAAAAAAAGCTGAAACTTATTAATAAATTAAAAATTGAATGTCTTTAGTCATTATTATTTTACAAATATTTTATTTTAGTAATACTGTATAATAAATACTTTTGTAAAAATTTCTATGACTGTGTATAATTTAAGACCAAATTATTTATTAATATTTTTTTATACGTAGTAAAAATTTTTTTGTAGTAATTATGTTAAAATATTTGCATGATTTTTTAAAAACACTTATATTTTTTACAATAACATTTTTATTACTAAGCTTATTTGTAAAATAGAATTTATTTATTTTTTATATAATATATATATACATTATATATATATATTAACAATATGTTATTTTCACATATTATTTAAAATTGAAATTTTCATATATTTTTTCATATTTAAACAAAAAAAAATTATTAGTATTTAACATAACAACAACAAAAAATAATACTAAAATATCTCTCTAATTATTTTTTTCATAATTTTAGTATAATTTACAGAAATAAGTCCATAGTAAAATAACCAAAAAAAAAATTTAAAACCTCTTACTTAAAACTAATAATTGTAATTGTCAATTTTTTAAATTTTTTTTTAATGTCTAGGTAAATTGTTATTCTAATTTAAACTGTTTTCTTAATAATTTTTTTACTGTTACTAATACTAATATTTTAATGAGTTTTAGCAATTTTTTTATAAAAATATAATATGTTATAAATAATATATACTGTATATATATATATATATATTGAGTAGTAGTAAAAGATTATATTTAAAACTATCATGTCTATCTAATTGTTATGGCAACAATAAACAAGTACTATAATATACATTTATTATTATACCACTTGTATTATATATTTAAGTACGGTGTTGTTTACTATTGCTATAGCAATTAGGCAGACATGACAGTTTTAAATATAATTTTTTAGAAAAAATAACATGTTTTTTTAATACTTTTTAAATTGACGTTATTTTTTTAGAACATGATAATAAAATTATTAAACAAAAATTGATATGCTTATTAAATCATACTATAAAATTTAAAAAAAAATTTTATTAATTTTTTTTAATAATTTTAATAAGCAGTTTTAATAATATATATGAATTATGCCTAAGCTAAAGCTGTTTTTTTTGTCCTAGATAAATTTGGTCTAATAGATAAATTGATTGTCATTTAATTAAAAATAAAAATAAAAATAATATATCAAAATTATTTTTACTAAATATTTTATATTAAAATACAATAAAAAAAATGTTACTAGTACTAGATATTATACAGCAAAAAAATATCTTATTAACAATTGTTAAGAAAATATTTTTAATTTACTTAACAAATAAATAATTATTATAATAGTTTTTTTTAATACTGTATTTAAATATACAAAAATATTTTAACATATGACAGTATTAAATCTTTTCAAAAAAAAAATTGTTTCAAATTAAATATATTTTTAAGTTTGTTAAGCTGTTTTATTATTATGTTAAATAAAATATTTTCATTACTATTTTTTTACAAAAAAAATATTGAATTAATTGAATAGAATTAATATTAAATTTTTTTATATTTAATATAATAATAATAAATATTTATATATATATTACAAAATGTTCATCAAAATTATTAATTTTATACATTTATTATTATTATTATTATTAAATTTATTTAGTAATCAATTGATTCAATGCAATAGTTCTATTGATTTATTGATTTGGAAAAATCATGATTTTATACGACAATTATATTCACAATTCAATAAAACTGATAATAGTTTAAGTAAACAATGCAAACAAGTGGCCAACTATTTGGCTAAAAATCCTAACTCTATTGAACTAATAAATTGTATTTTTTTAATAAAAAAAACATATTTTTAATTTTTTTATAAAAATTATTTTTATTAATAACTATTTTTTTAAAAATTTAATTTGAAAACTAGTGATCGATTCGAGTGCTGTCATCGGCTCAGGTATTATGAGAGGAAACTATCAATTTATGGGTCAATACAGTGAATGTTTGGATATGAGGGCCGATATTATAGATGATAATCAATTGGTCACTAAATTCAATGGTCAATATTGTACCTTAAATATGCCGATTAATTATTTTCTAAATCCAGACACCATTAAGGTTAATATTAATTATTATTAATTATTATTAATTATTATTAATTATTATTAATTATTATTAATTATTATTAATTATTATTAATTATTATTAATTATTATTAATTATTATTAATTATTATTAATTATTATTAATTATTATTAATTATTATTAATTATTATTAATTATTTTTTTTAAAAAAAAAGTCAATGAATCAGTTGATGTCACCATCACTTGGTATTTGTATACCTAATGTTTGCAATCAACAAGATTTAGATAACATATTAAAATCAGGTAAAAACTATTGTTTTAGTTTATTTTAATTTTTTTAAATAGAAAAATATGATAATAATTTTTAACTAAAATTATATTTAAATAATAATATTATTATTATTGTTTTAAAAGTTTCAAAAACATCTGGTATTCCCATAACAATTGATTATTGTGTTGAAAATAAATATTATCCGTTTCAATGGTTTCATATATTTATTATGTTTGTTTAATTAATTAATTAATTAATGAAAACAAAAAATCTATTAATATTTTATTAATTTATTATTTTTGTCTATTTTTTTAATAAAGATGTGTTTTTTCGGTGATTGCTTTAGCTGTAATAATAGCAACAATTATTGATGTTTTTATTAAACAAACAAGTATTTCGAGTGTTTTTTTAAAATTTTATATCTTTTAAATTCTAGACTTATATATTACCTAAAAATAGATAAATTAACTTTAATTATTTTTATAAATTTTTTTTAATAGGTATTTATTTTTAAATTAATTCTATTATAATAGTAATTTTCAATAATCAAAAATACAAAAATATACAATTTATTTTATAAATTAATATTTATTATAAAATAATAATAAAACTAATATAGACTTTTTTATTAGTATTTTATAGTATTTATTTTTATAATATTATATAATAATTATATAGATAAATATATAGTATATTACATTATATATTATATATTATATATTATATATTATATATTATATATTATATATTATATATTATATATTATATATTATATATTATATATTATATATTATATATTATATATTATATATTATATATTATATATTATATATTATATATTATATATTATATATTATATATTATATATTATATATTATATATTATATATTATATATTATATATTATATATTATATATTATATATTATATATTATATATTATATATTATATATTATATATTATATATTATATATTATATATTATATATTATATATTATATATTATATATTATATATTATATATTATATATTATATATTATATATTATATATTATATATTATATATTATATATTATATATTATATATTATATATTATATATATTTTAAAATATTAAATTTTAATTTAATAATTTTGAAACCCTAGCACCTGTAGAATCAAGCACTGGAAAATGTTATCAATGTTTGTTAGCATTTTCAATATATACAAACACCCGTCAATTATTGAGCACCGGTAGCCAACAACAACAACAACACCAACAAAACAATATTAAATGTTTTCATGGTTTTCGCTTTTTATGTACCTTGACAATTATATTGTATCATAGTAATTATTTGTTAAGCAATTTTAAACCAATAGGTAACTAAAAACTAAATTAAATTATTTTTTATATAAAACAATTTTCAATACAAACAAAATTTATTAATTTATTAATTAATTTTAATTTTTTTTTAATTTTTAAAAAAAATCAAACTATAAATCAACCAAAAATAATAAATAAATAAAAAATTCAGTAAATTTTCTAAATATCAAACAATTGAATAATAATATTCTGATGCAACTAATAATCAATTCAAGCAATAGTGTCGACGCTTTTCTACTGATGTCGGGATTCCTGTGCGCCTACAATACCGTACGAGATATGAATAGATTAGAATCGCTTAGAAATTATAATTTTATCAAAAATATTGTCCACCGATACCTGAGACTAACGCCATCGTTGCTGGCATTGATTGGCTTTTCGATGATTGCCGAACTTATGGCTACCGGTCCCCTATGGCACCGGTATGTCGACCAATCAGTACGTACTTGTCATCGATATTTTTGGACCAATCTATTGTATATTAATAATTATTTTAGTGAACCGGTATGACAACAAAAACAAAAATTTATTTAATCAATATATATATATAATAATTATAATTAAAATTTTTTAAAAAAATAGTGTTTGGATCATACCTGGTATCTATCAGCTGATATGCAATTATTTTTAGTGTCACCCGTTTTTACAATATTATTAACATGCAAACAAATTAGGTATAGTAATACACATACACATACACATACACATACACATACACATACACATACACATACACATACACATACACATACACATACACATACACATACACATACACATACACATACACATACACATACACATACACATACACATACACATACACATACACATACACATACACATACACATACACATACACATACACATACACATACACATACACATACATACACATACACATACACATACACATACACATACACATACACATACACATACACATACACATACACATACACATACACATACACATACACATACATCCTATCTATCTATATATAATATAATATTAATATATTATATATATATTTATTTAAAAGAAAACAATATATAGGTATTGGTATTAATGTTTTGGCAATAATTATTAGTTGGATTGTTATCGCTTACTATTTAGGCAAATATCATGCATTACCAGTTATTATTTATGGACATGTGTAAATATTATTTATTATTATTATTATTATATAATTATTATATAATAATTATTAATTTATCAGTGACTCTATACAATCGTATAAAATTTATATGACACCCTATTGTCGATTTGGTGCATACAATATGGGTATACTAATGGCATACATATATATTAAACATAAATTTCTAATTAAACCGGTTTGTTGTATACTAAAAATATTTATTATTGATATATATATATGATATCAATTAACTAATTATCTTAAATTTATTTTTTTTAAAAACTAATATATATATATATGACATAAACTGTCTTAACAAACAAATAGTTACTAAATATAATCTTATGGTTTCTATCGATGTGTCTACTATTGGCCATATATTTGATACCATATCTGTGGACAATTGGCTATCGTTACGATAATGTTGCCAGTATCATCTATGGTACACTACAGCATACACTAATTGGTTTAGGCTGGGCCTATATACTATATAGTTGTTCAATTGGCCAGGGTGGTCCAATTAATCGGCTACTATCCCATCAAGTGTTTGTACCCCTAAGCAAACTATCCTATCAGACATATCTCTATCATTATGTATTGATTCAATTGTTTATCTATACAACTGAACAACCAATTTATTATAATATAACTGAAGTGGTTTGTATTATAAAAAAATTAATTAATTATATTTTTTAAATTTTTATTATTATTATTATTATTAACAGATTATGTCATTCATTCAATGGTCAGTTTTGGCAATTTTTGTCAGTTATTTGGCTTATTGTTTGTTTGAAGCGCCTGTTAGTAGAATTGAACGAATTTTATTGAATTAATTAATTAATTTTTTTTGTTAATATTATTTTCAAAAAAAAAAATAAAAATAAAACAACTATTTTTTAATTTAATAAAATAAAAATATACATTTAAAATCATATATAATAAATAATATTTTTTTTTAATTAAACACATTTTTTAGAAATTTATATATAATTAACTAAACTATATAGTTTACTAATGATAAGCATTATTTAATTATTTATTTTATTTTAATGTTAAAAATTTAATTAATATTTGTATTAACAATTTGTTTTCAATATAATAGTGTACAAGTTTAACTTACTTGATTTAATAATTTAATAAAAAAAATTAATTTATAATTTTATCTTTTTTAATTTTAAATAATAGATGTCAAAATATACATTATATTTTAAGTCATTTAATTAAAAAAAATTGTCAATAATTTGTTTATTTAAAATTTTAATCTAAAATTATGTTAAGATTTTAGTTAATATTTTTATTAACAATTTGTTTTCAATATAATAATGTACTAGTTTTTTACTTAATTGCTTTAAAATTTAATAAAAACAATTTTTAATTTTAAATAATAGATGTCATAGAATAGATCAAATAAAAACATTTTATAATAAAATAATTATTTTAATTAAAATATTTTATTTATAATAATATTTTTTTAAAATTCTATATACTAGATGTCATAATATTCATTACATTTTAGATCATTTAATTAAAAAACTATCGATAATTTGTTTATTTAAAATTATAAATTAAAATATTATTAAATTTTTTGATTAATGTTAGTATTAACTAATAGTTTTCAATATAATAATGTACAAGATTAACTTAATTGATTCAATTATTTAATAAAAACAATTTTTAAATTATAATAACTTTTTAAAATTTATTATAATAGATGTCACAATATACATTAGTTTTTAAGTTATTTAATTAAAATAATTTGTGAATAATTTGTTTATTTTAAAATTTTAATCTAAAATTATGTTAAGATTTTAGTTAATATTTTTATTAACAATTTGTTTTCAATATAATAATGTACGAGTTTAACTTAATTGCTTTAATATTTAATAAAAACAATTTCTAATTTTATCTTTTTAAATTTTAAATAATAGATGTCACAATATACATTATATATTAAGTCATTTAATTAAAAAAATTGTCAATAATTTGTTTATTTAAAATTATAAATTAAAATTTTGTTAAAAATTTTGATTAATATTAGTATTAACTAATTGGTTTCAATATAATAATGTACAAGATTAACTTGATTGATTCTGTTATTTAATAAAAACAATTTTTTAAATTATAATAACTTTTTAAAATTTTCTATACTAGATGTCATAATATACATTAGATTTTAAACATTTAATTAAAATAATTTGTGAATAATTTGTTTAACTTTTTATAACTATTTAAAATTTTAATCTAAAATTATGTTAGTTAATTATTTTAGTTAATATTTTTTATTAACAATTTGTTTTCAATATAATAATATACGAGTTTAACTTAATTGCTTTAATATTTAATAAAAACAATTTCAAATTTCTAATTTTATCTTTTTAAATTTTAAATAATAAATGTAATAAAATAGATTTAATAAAAACATTTTTAATATAATAATTATTTTAATTAAAATATTTAATTGAATATAATTTTTTTTAAAAAAAATTCTATATATATTGTTATTTAATTAAAATAATTTGTCAATAATTTGTCATTATTTAAAATTATAAATTAAAATTTTGTTAAAAATTTTGAGTAATATTGGTATTAACTAAATGTTTTCAATATAATAATGTACAAGATTAACTTAACTGGTTCAATTATTTAATAAAAGCAATTTTTAAATTAAAATAACTTTTTTTTTATTTACTATCAATAGATGTCATAGTATATGTATAGATTATAATTTTAGTTTAGCTAAAACATATTAGTCAAACAATAAATATATTTTCAAAAAAATACAAATAATTAATTAATTATAAAAAAAATTCAATAAAGATTTAATTAATATTAATATCTAATATCTGTTTTTTAATAAAATAATGTACAAGATTTTATTTAATTTTTTTTATTAATAATTATTAAAAAAAATAAATATCACAATATCTTATTTGCAATTTACTACTAATAATAAATATATAAAAAATAAATATTAAGAATTTGATAATTAAAAAAAAATTTTTATTATTTTTTTTATAAACAAAAAAATAGTTCAATTTTAAAATAATATTTTTTAATAAAATAATGTACAAGATTTTTATTTAATTGTATTATTTAATAATTAAATAAAAATATTTTTTAATTTAAAAAAAATGTCACAAAATCTTATTTGCAATTTAATACTAATAATAAATATATAAAAAATAAATAATAAGAATTTGTTAATTAAAAAAAATTTATTATTTTTTTATAAACAAAAATTTGTTCAATTTTAATATAATTGTTTTTAATAATAATAATGTACAAGATTTTATTTAATTTAATTTATTTAATAATTAATTTTTTTTAAAAAAACAACAAATAATAATAATAATAATAATAATAATTAGTTTTTAGATTTGAATATAATTTCATATTCATAGGGACTGAATGCGTCAGTAATAGACGGATCGGCTTTTATAGTAATTAAACGATCAATTGGTTTATCATTATTGGCTAAACAAATATCATAGTTATGGGTTGATTGTAGAAAACGGACCAACACTAGGAATAGGTTAGCTATGGCCAGCTTTTCGCCTAAACAAACACGACGTCCCAAACCAAACGGTATGTACGATGGAGGCAATTGGTTGGCCAGAAACTGGCCACTAATCGGGTCAATGAAACGCTCGGGTAGGAAATCCAGGCCATTAGTCCATTGATTTGTATCATTGTTTCGCAATACAATACCCTGATAGCATATTATGGACATACCTTTAGGTATAGTATAGTCACCTGAAATATTTAGTTTTATTATTATTATTTATTTTAAATTATTTATATATCAATATATATATATATATATATATATATGACCATAAAACTGGATACAATTATTATATATAAATGGCTTATAATAATTTAACATTAAATTAAGCTAGATAAATTTACTTTTTAAAAAAAATAGTAACTATAGCTTATTTAATATGTTAATACTGTATATTAAATGTATATACTGTATATATAATGTGTATATACTGTATATATAATGTATATATATTGTATACAATAAGCCAATTTGTACACAATTGTCCTATAGTTTATATATATATATATATATATATGTATATACTGTAGATATATTACTAGATTATTAATATATATAATTTAAATTATAAATTTTAATATTTCTTTTTAATTATAACTTAAAATACTTAAAAATTTTATAATTAAAGTACAAAATCACAAAAATAATACCTATTTTACTATCAACTACAGCACTATGCAGACCACCCATTGGTATAACATTACTGTAGCGTAAGGTTTCCGATATAAATGCCATCACATAATGACACAGATGTCTGTCCTCATGTCTGGGCAATCGGTCACCTATTTGTCTATTAATTTCTTCGCGTAATTTCCATTGAATCCCGGGATAATAGGCTAAAAACAATAGCAACCATTGAAATGTACGATGACTAGTATCGGTACCGGCAATAAACAGGTCCAACAATGTCATCGATAGATTCCGATCGGTTAGATAGGGTCGGGACTGTTTGCCCTCACGGATGGCATCATTTTTACTAGCAATCAATGCATCGCAAAAATCACGTTCAATATCGGGATTATAATCCAAGTAATGTTCGGTAAATTTTCGGGATATTAGACTAATTGATTTTGCAATTAGTTTTTGATGTTTCGTAACCAATTTTCTGTCCAATAAACGTATTATAGGCGATATATCCCATAATAAAAAATGTGACCCAGCTTCTTTTATAATGAAATCGTTTAGAAAATATTTTAAAAATTTAAATTCCGGATCATTCATGTTATAGCTGTAAAAAAGTGTAAAAATAAATATATATATATTTTATCAATGTTTAAATAATGTTTATTTTTTTGGTGGGGTAACCTAAGATAGAGTCTGAAAGATAATTTTAAAAATAATAAATAAAAATTCCATAAATTCCCCGAAAATTCCCAATGTAAATTTTTATGAAAATAGATATAATATTCCCTCAATAAAAAATTTGCAAAAAAAATAATAATGAAAAACTTAAATTTTAACTAAAACTAAAATTTTAAAAAATAGAATAATTCTGTATTAAAAAACTTACTTAAATTCAGAGGGTGGGGTCATTTAGCCTTACCTGCTTACCCTTTTATATATATATATATTATTGGGGTTTATATTGGTTTATACGGTATATATGATAGTATATATATATTGTTGTTTAAATTATTAATATTTTTTAAATAAATAAATAAATACTTTTCACCAAAAGTACTATTAGCCAAAACATTCAGAAACATATGGTATATATAATCAAACGGTTTGATTGGTTTGTCCGGACCATCAGTTTCTAACATTATTCCCACTGTTTTATCAACAGAATCGACCGTTACGTTCACCAAACGCTCATTTATTGAATATTTTCTTTTTTTTAAAAAATAATTTAATTAATTTAATTAAAATATAAAAAACTAAAACTTAGTGAAAAAAACACGTACTGTATGGCCGCGTGCGCTACACGTCTCAGTGCTTTCCATGAGTGGCCGTAATCGTTGAAAATTACATCACAATGTTTGCTGTTTGTAAATAAACTTCCTTTAAATTTTAGCAAAATAAAAATACAATTAAAAAATTTAAGAAAATTAAAAAATTGAAAAAAATAAATAATTGAAAAAAATTACAAAAATAATAAGTTATAACACATAATTTATTTCTATACTAATAAACTAATATTATTATTATAATTATTAAACTAATTATTATTATAATTATTAAACTAATTATTATTATAATTATTAAACTAATTATTATTATAATTATTAAACTAATTATTATTATAATTATTAAACTAATTATTATTATAATTATTAAACTAATATTATTATTATAATTATTAAACTAATTATTATTATAATTATTAAACTAATTATTATTATTTCAATAATTATTTACCAAAATAGCTATTAGGACGTCCGGCAAAATCGTTTCTATTGAATACATTTCTAGCAATATCTATGTCAGTGATAACAATAAGCGGTGTATTAAACATATGTATTGTAAATATTGGTCCATATTTTTTGGACATTTGCCTAAATATGTCGTCCGAATGGTGTTTAGATCGAAATGCTTTTAATATAATTAATTAATTAAAATAATATTAGAAAATATTAGAAAATATTAGAAAATATTAGAATATATTAGAAAATATTAGAATATATTAGAAAATATTAGAAAATATTAGAAAATATTAGAAAATATTAGAAAATATTAGAATATATTAGAAAATATTAGAAAATATTAGAAAATATTAGAAAATATTAGAAAATATTAGAAAATATTAGAAAATATTAGAAAATATTAGAAAATATTAGAAAATATTAGAAAATATTAGAAAATATTAGAAAATATTAGAAAATATTAGAAAATATTAGAAAATATTAGAAAATATTAGAAAATATTAGAAAATATTAGAAAATATTAGAAAATATTAGAAAATATTAGAAAATATTAGAAAATATTAGTAAATATTAGAAAATATTAGAAAATATTAGAAAATATTAGAAAATATTAGTAAATATTAGAAAATATTAGAAAATATTAGAAAATATTAGTAAATATTAGAAAATATTAGAAAATATTAGAAAATATTAGATATTAAAAAAAATATATTTACATAAAATATTGCCTATTATTGGCAATGGAAATGGACCGGGAGGTAGACTAAAATATTGATAATAAAATTTTGCCACTTTATAGACCATATAAGCAATTAGTAAACTTGATATTGTTATCCATATATCTGATATAAACCACAAAATTAATTGCGACAATAATACAGACATATTGTTGTTAACAATAATAAATTGAGAAAAAAATAAACTTTATTTTGATTTTTTTTTAATAAATCTATTAAACAATAAACAATATAAACAATAGTATAAAAAACAGTAAAAACAGTTTAAATTATATATACTAGTAGTATATTATTTAAATTATTAGAAATTTTTAAAATTTTTCCAATGACTAGTAATTTTTTTTAAAACAAAAAAAACTTAATATAATAATATAATAAATAATAATGTTAATAATATACATAATAATATTAAATGATAAAATAATAATAATAATAATAATATCTGCTATTTATTATTTTTAAGTAATTTTTTTTGTTTTTTTGATGACTTTCATTATTTCAACAACAACAAAATTATTATTATTAATTTTTTTTAAAAAATAATTATTTTTAATACTAAATAAATTTTTTAATACTTTAAGTCAAATTAAACAAATAATAAGTTTATTACTGTATATTTAATTTGATATTTTTAAGTTTAGTTAAGTTTGTTGGGTATTTAGTTATTTTTTAATTTATAATTTTTGTTGTTGGTGAATTATAAATTATAATTCAGTAATAATTTTGAATAATAATAATAATTATTATTATTTCATGTACTTATGTAATATTATACAATACTATTTTTTTAGTAAATTAAATGTATTGTTGTTTATACTACAGGTATATATATATATATATACATTGTATGTGTGTTTAGTGTGTAGTAGTAGTAGTAATAGTAATAGTTATTTATTTTTTAAAAATAAATATTTAAAAATTATAATATTTTTATTTGTAATTGTCATCATTAAAAATTATTTAAAGTTATTTTTATATAGAAATAAAATTTCTTTATAAAATATAAATTATTGATTAATCATTTTGTAATAAAGTTTAGAAAATATCTAAAATATTTAATTACAAGTAAAAATTGTCTTAATTTTTTTTAGATATAAATTTATATATTTTTTAATAAAATAAAATTCTTTAATGACTTGAAATAAAATTAAAAAAAAATAATAATAACTAATAGTAGTATATATAGCACTTGACACGCGATTTAATCCTCCTATAGTTTTAATCCTTTAATCCCCTACTAATCCTCTTATCAGTTAATCCGATCAGTCCGTGCGTAAAAGTTATGAACGAAATAGTACTACTACATGTAGTAGTAGTACTATTGACCATTCATAAATTATGTAAATGTGTAAAAGTGATGTTATGCAATATGTCACGTGACATATTGCATCACATGAAATAAAAAATGTTTTTTAATTATGCTTCTATTTTTTGATTAATTAATTAAATTTATTTATTTATCATATTTCAAGTTAAATACAATTAAATAGTTAAATACAATTAAATAGTTAAATACAATTAAATAATTAAATACAATTAAATAAAAGTTAATTACAATTAAGTATAATATAATTAATAAAATAATTTAAATTGGTATTTATAATTATTACTCATAATAATTATTCATTATTATTTTTTAACAAAAAAGTATTTGTTTTTATTTTTAATAAAATTATATTTTGATTTAATAGGTATAAATTCTAAATATATTTTCAATGATAAATTATTTAAACACTCACGTTGATAAATATACTTATTATTATCAGAGTTTATAATAATCAACTGTAACCCTAGATTACCTTTTATATTTACAGTTAATAGATAATCTTGCATTAAGTCCCAATTGTGTGACCCTAATTTCTCACTATAATTGATCTCAGCTAAGCGACATAACTTTTGTGTACCACGAGTTTGAATGTTTGGACTATATCCCTTTGCAGCAATAATTTTAAACCAATGAAGATTATTGGATAGTTTTTGTTTATCAAAGCCATAATAATGCCAGACGCTTCCTATCCAAATAGCATGATATCCAGATGAATAAGATTTGCAATTAATTGTGATAACACTTCGCTTTTTAAAACTTTTTATTAACTGCTCTTTTTGATTATTCACAACAGGTATTATTTCAATTGATTGTGATTTAATTGTTTTTGAGTCGCCGGTGTTAAAATTCATATTTTAATGATATACTAATTATCACACTACAAACACGTAAAAATAAATAAAAAATACGTTTTAATAACACTATAATATATAATCTTATTGAGATTGAAGTATATATTGCTTGCAATTTACTGTGCGCTATATTAAGCGCCTGCGTTTAAATAAAATAATTATTTATGACGCAATGCTTATTAATATTTATAACACAATTAGATATTGTTATAATTATTATATATCTAAAATAAATAATATATATTTATATATTATATTATTTAAAATAACAAATTATAATAAAATTATTAACATACTAATAATTGTAATATTAGTTATATATCAACTAACAATAATTTAATAATAAAGTACTTTAAAACATTAATATACTTATAAGATTACCTGTTTATAACATGTATAATAAGATAAATTAAATGAAGTGAACGTTTAAAGCTATGCAAAGCTAATGAAATGCGTTAACTGCTATGCAATGCTTGCAATATGTGGTACTATGTATTACGCCTGCGCACAAAGTGTAAATGCTGTTAATGCATAAATGTTGATGCAATCATATGTTTATCAAAAAATATATATAATTATAGATGATGCAATGAGTTTCTTGATATTATTATTAACACTAATATATTACTATTATTTCTTTTACTTAAAATAATCATAACACTAGAATAGTAGTTAACTCTTGTTATAACTTAGTATAATAAGTAATAAAATAATTTTTTTGTTACAATTGAAGTAAGTTTTGATAAAATTATTTAAAATAAAAAATGATGCAATGCAAAATTCAGTAGTTCTTATTATTACACTAAAGACTATTATTATAAATAATTATAATATACTGTGAATTAAAATAGTTTATTACAAGTTTTACGATTATTTATATATTAACTAATATATATAACTTAAGTGCATCCATTAATACACTCTAATAGAATAATGCTAGATATTAAGATAGCTTGTATGCAATACGTTGAGCTATGTACTACGTCTGCGCAAAACCGGTTATTAAATGTTGATTCAATATAACTGGTTCAAACCGGTTTATTAGTGTTAATGCAATCACATGATTAAAGAACCGGTCATTACTAGTTTAAAAATATAGATAAAAATAATGAATTCCTAAACCTAGTTATAGTCATTATATATATATATATATATCGTAGCTATAAGTTTAATAAGGTATATATTAGATATTGTTTATAATACGGATTGGCTGTATATACTAGTGGTTCTGTAATAAAAATATATACATATATATATATTTAGACAGTTATGATAGAAAATTTTTCGTTGAGTTATATACTAAAGATATAATACTGTTTTTTTCGAAGATTAAGTTTTAAAAGCAATATTTAATTTATTTATGTTAAAGTTATATTGTATAAGTAATTTTCTTTGCGTTGTAAAGAATATATGTATTACAGTATATTATACTGTATAGTAACTTGTAAAGTATATAAAATAAAGAGTAACTTGGTTATATTAAATCTATGTACTGTATATAAGTGATAATTAAACTACTACTTAAATTGTTATTAATAATATCTTAATTTATATTAATTATCAATATTGTACTATAAAAAATACCTATTAATTTATCTATAATGTTATAATATTATCATACTGAGTACAAGTATTAATATTACTGCATTATATTCTATTATTTTTACATTTTAGTAATATATATCTATGATATATTGTACCAAAACATATACTATTTTTGAAATATTATACTACGTCAACTTTTAATTACATTAACTATGTAAGAAAGTTTGGTCATTATTCCGGATCTTCGGATCAGTAATCCATCTCCGAGACAGATACAAGACTTCAAAATAATATTAGTTATATATAACGCAGCTATCAATAAACAGAACTTCAAATGGGTCATTCATATACACTGTGACGTAATAGATAAGCTATAAAAATTGACCATACCCCTTAATCTTTGATAAGTAATCTTTTAATTCATAAATTACGTTACAGTTCCTTATAAAATATATCTAGCTTTACTTATTGTTTTGTAAATTTTACTTAAAATTCATTTTAAGGCTATATGACGGTTAACTCACAGACTAAACCGTCAAATACTAATATTATTTTATTTAATAATATATTAACTTAAAATTAATAATACATAATACATTTTATTAACATATTAAAACATATTACACACATAAAAATTATTTTAAAAGAAAACTATTTTATTTTATATTATAAATAAATAATATTGTACTATAAATTTATAAAGATACATTACTATTATGTTATATATTTATATTTCTACATTAATTTTAAATATTTGTACATTTTACTAAAATATATCTATTATTTATTGTACTCTAGCATATATTATACTAATTTTTATAATATTTTACTAGTTATACATTATAATACCCTATTATGTCATAATATACATTGTATTGTACTATTATTTTTAACTATTATTGTTGTAATATAGTAGCATTGGAATAATTAATTTCTATATTAGATTATATACTAATAAACTATTTAGTAAAATTATATATATTTACTTCATAGTTAATTTTATTACCATAATTTTTTTTTTAAATAATACTATTTTATTTAATTTATTTAAATCTTTTTTCAGTATTACATTTTCATATTACAATTCGTATTATTAAGTTATATAACTAAATTATATTACACTATTACTGTATTATTTGACTATACTAACCTTATATTATTTTATTAATACATTAAAATTATTAAACACTAATTTATTTATATTTTATTATTGTTTATTCAATATAATTAAAAAAATAAATTTTTTATTATATATAATAAATTCATTTTTAAAACATTATTTTAAAAATTATTGGCATATTACAATTACAGAAGTTAAAATTTATTATAAAAAATATAATAAATTATATTACAAATACACTATTTTACATTTTAGTGATTTTATATTATACTAGTATGATATTTTACAAATAATTATAATATATTAAACTATTACAATATATTTTACTATATATGTATGATATATTATTAGCATATTAATTAAACATTATGATATATTTTTAAATATTAAATAATATATCTTTATTATGATCAACGAAAACTAAAACATTAATTTACATTATGACTGTTTTAACATATTATAATATATAAATAATTATATACTATTAATAATCTTATACATAATATCTTTTATATTCAATAACTAAAATAAATAACGATTTTATATTGTTTTTTAATAATACTGTCTTATTTTACACTATTTCTATATTAATTTATATTTTAACTATTCTATATAACACTGTTTAATTACATTTACCTATACAATTACACAAACAGATAATACAGTTTAAAGATATAATGTTATTTTTATATTTATGTTATACTGTACTACATTATACCATTAAACAGTATGACCATGCCATATTTAATTAAAGCAGTAATTATTAATATAACGTTATAATTTATTGGTTTTGCATTTGATAATAATATAAAATATTTGAAATATACTCAACAAACTAATTTATATTAATTAATAATAGTATAATTAATAAAAAAAATATGTTTAATCCTATTACACATCTAAATTATTTGATCTATAACTAACTAGCTTAAACACAATTATGTAGTATACTTACACCATTTAAACAGTATAACTATATTATCCTACACTATAGTCAACTAATTTTTAAGATAATTATAGGTTATAGCACAATATTTATAATAAATATTATTATATTTTACTTTATAACTATGTATATTTAAAAGTATCTTTACAATAATTTACGACATAACAATGAAATATTTCTTTATAATACGTTATATTGTATCATATAATATAACTTTATTATATATAACTATATCTATACTAATTAAAAATGTTATTATAATCAATTCTCTATACACTTGTTAACAAAAATAGTAATCTATTCTGCACTATATTAGTTAAAAATATCTTAACATTAAGTATGATGTATTACATTTAGATTTTTAAACAGTATAACATTATTATACTACTTTACACTCACACTAGATTGCATTATCGTGACATTATAGTACATTACAATTACCAACTCTAGATAATAGTACAACTTTATTTTACTACACAAATATATACTATAACTAATATATTCTACTACATTTACATTAATTTATTATATAATTTTGTTATATTTAACTACTTTTACACTATTTAACTAAACAATTATATAAATATAATATATACTTACATTATTTAACTCATATACAGTATAAGTATATTATACTACACTATGATCATATTAATTATTAATATAACTAAATGATATTCAACTATATTTTTATTAATTTATATTAAAAATATTATACATTACTATTATTACCTATTATTACAATTAATTATAATATATTACTTTAACTTTTCATTAGCTGACAGTGAAATAATGGATTATTACACAATTCATATACATTCATTACAATATTATACTATATTTCTATGTTATATTCATTAAAATTACGCTACATAATAAGGTTTTTTATGTCTAATTAATAATTTATACACTTTTTAACAGTAATATTAAAATAAATTGCAATAGAAATAAACTATTTTACAATAAAATTATTTTATACATCACAAGTCATACATTATTAATGCAAATTATTAAAACTTAATTTTTTATTATAATAAATTTACACTAAATTACTATATAGTTATTATATTTTACGTCTAGATTAATTTATAATGTATCAATCTAAACTCAGTGCATTTACACTGATTAAGTCTATAATTGTTTTATATTGTGATACCTATATTAACTAATAAGATAATTACATTATATTAGATTACTATTATTGTAACTAGCTTGTGGTATAACTACGTTAAATTTTACTAAACTTATGCTAATTTGATATTTAAAATATACTTTAAACTTAACATTATAATTTTTATACTACCTTCAAACTAATATACACTATAAATACTATACATTGTACATCATTTACTTTACTAAACATTACTATATGATTAATATTAATTTACTATACTGTACTACATTTATTTAACAAACAATGTAAATTTTTTATTACATCATCAAGCACTATAACTACACTATATATTTCAGTAAACTTAGACAAATTTAAAATATAATTATTATATATAGCACTACCATTATACTATATGACAGTATAACCTTTCTATGTTCCCCAATACTTAAAATTTCTAACAGTTTCAATATGCTATATTGTAGTAATAACACTATATTACGATAAACTTAGACTATGATGTTAACAATATTACAGATAACAATGTTTTTTAATTTAATAAATAACTTTTAAACTAGATATCAATATAACTATGTTAAAGACATTACACGTATACACATATAACTGTAAGTTTAACTAAATTTAACTATATTTACTGCAAGTATACTTAATTTGATTAATTGTGCTCTTACTTTTAATATAATTTTTCTGAATTGTTAAATTGTTTTACAATATTTATGTATGAGTATAAAATAATATTGTTATTTTTTAGTGTTTTAGTAAACTAATTAACTATGTAACTGTTTATTTTTGTTATTTGTGTAAAAAATGTTATACAATAAAAATGATTGATAAAAAAATTACTTGTCGTTGATATTACACATAAATAACATAGAATATTTACAAATTTATGAAGTAATAATTTTGGTAATTTTGGCTTTTTGGTAGATATGGTAACAATAATTATGTAACTTCTGTAATCTATAGTTTTTAGTGTATTCATATGGTGATGGAAATGTGTTATAAATAAATTTCAGACCGCCATTGCATATATTTAGTAATAATTATTGCTTATTAGTAATTAATTATAACATAATCTGAGCAAGTAATACATTATACACATTGTTATTAGAAATAAACTGTTGTGTACAATTGGTAACCAATAGATATAATAAATATTATATGAGTCGTGCTAATATTGTTACTATTATACACTCTAGTGACTAAATTATAAAGTGATGAGGTTATAAAATAATTATACTGATTATATTTTTGTATTATTAATGGTAATAAACATTACTATTTTTAGTTAACACAATTGATATATATTTCTTTGTTAGTATTTATTATTATTTATAATAAAAATGGTTGAATAGTATCATTATTCTACATATACTAACATATTTTTCAATTTACAACATAATTTATTAAAAATGTAACTAATATATTTTTATAGACTAATTTGTTGTGCAAAAATACATTACGTTTGACTATAATCTATTAAGTTTACAACTTATGTTATTAATGTAACATAAAATCTAATTAATAGTAAGTATCAACTATCAAAGAGAACTAAACCACAATATTACTTTATTATATTTTACTTTGATAACTAATTTATTGTACTAATAATTTAATTTAAGCAGTAATATTATTATATTATTAACTATTATTAACCAATATTTTACTAAAATATAGTATGTTATGAGAGACAAGTAAATTATTTATATTTTTATATATACTTACTATTGAATATAATATTTAAAATAACTATTATATAATATGTGACATATGCTATGCAGTGATAACAATAATGAGTAGTATATTTAAGTTATAATATATCTTATTTTGGATAGTATGGTATATTTGATAGTTTCATAGTATATAAATAGTATATAGTTTTTGTACAAGTATAGTTTGTATAGATGTATTATTTTACTGATTTAAGAAATATTTATACTAAAACTTAGAACACATTAAATAAAACAACAATAACATATTTTATAATTAATATTACAATTATTTATTATCACCTTAATTATTTATATAACTAGTTGATATTATTTATACTAAACAATTTTAATATATATTCTAATCTTATATATAGTAGGTGAATGTTTGAACATCACTAATCCGGTTCCAATGTCACTAATTGAAATATAGTTAACTATTTCATTATAAGTAATTTATACTGTATATATTTATAATTCTTTATTAATTTATTTAATATATCTTATGTAATTTTATTATTGTAACAATATTTAATTTTATTACCGATTCTATCTTTATATCTTATTATTAGTGAAATTTTAATTGATTAATTAAGTTTATTATTTATTATTAATGTTGTACATATAGTAATTTAGTTATTATAAATATTATTAGCTTTAAATATAAAATACATGATATGTATCTATTACCTCATTATAATATCACAAATCCCTGTCAATCTTAGCAATAGGTAAACTAGTATTCCTGTATCGTATATGAAGATGTAATATTTATTAATTCAAAGTTCAAATTCAATAGTAATAGATAAGGTGTAACAAAGTTTGGTTAAAATATTGTTAAAACAGATGAATCATACCCATTTCCACTTAGTTACCAATGATCAAACACCCGAATGGGCCATTCATATATACTGTGATGTAATAAAAATATTAGATATATATACTCATAAATAATCTTCTAATAGCTATTCTTTAAAAGAATACGACACATTTGTAACATATATATCCCACTTTGCATATTTAATTACAAACATTTTGATAGTTACACAAACATAACAATTATATTATATCTTTACACTCACTGTAAAGTTCTACCTTAACACTTATAAATAACTATTGTATTTCATATTACATATTTTAAGAGTACATAATATACAATTATTCGATCTTAAGAAATTACTTATCTAAAAAGTAAAAACAATTCTTTATAATTTATAAATTATTTTATATACTAATATTTATTAAATAGTAAAATTTGTTAGCCTTCTCATAATTATAAATATCACTACCTTAAGTAAACAAAACACAAATAAATAATCGATATTATTTTTCTCTAAAATATGCAAACATACAAGTATATCATCGTAAAAAAACATTTATTAAAACGTATTGAAATAAATGATCGTGAAAAGAGTAGTGAAAACAAAGTTTATTAAAATTTAAGTAAACAATTTATTAAAAATGTAACTAATATATTTTTATAGACTAATTTGTTGTGCAAAAATACATTACGTTTGACTATAATCTATTAAGTTTACAACTTATGTTATTAATGTAACATAAAATCTAATTAATAGTAAGTATCAACTATCAAAGAGAACTAAACCACAATATTACTTTATTATATTTTACTTTGATAACTAATTTATTGTACTAATAATTTAATTTAAGCAGTAATATTATTATATTATTAACTATTATTAACCAATATTTTACTAAAATATAATATGTTATGAGAGACAAGTAAATTATTTATATTTTTATATATACTTACTATTGAATATAATATTTAAAATAACTTTAGTTTATATATGTGACATTTGCTATATAATGAATTGTATATTCAAGTTGTAGTATATATTACTTTGTATAGTATGTTATATTGGATAATTTGATAGTATATAAATAGTATAGTCATTGTACAAGTATAATGTGTATAGATGTATTTTTTACTGATTTACTAAATATGTATATTGAAAAGTAGAACACAGTAAATAAAACTTCATAAATCATATATTTTTTATATAATTATACATTTACTTATATTACTAAACTTATATTAGAACGATATTATTACATACACAACTATTGCATATATATATAATTACATAATAGTTATAACAGTTTTAAAATATAACAGTTATACGATACTTATTAATATTAAATACCAACTTATTTTTATAATTACTCTAATTTTATAATTTTATGTATCACAATTATTAGTTTACAATAATTGATTCAATATTAATGTTGAAACTATGAAAACAACACAATTACATATTCAAAATATAATTAGTTTAACATATATAAAATCTGATATAAACTTAATGATAATATTCAAGATTATGTATGTTTAACCATATGCCTCTAAACAAGCTAGAATATCTAACTGGCATTGAATAATATGGGACAGACGTATTCATGAATATAAATGTAATCATATTGCAGAAAATATATTGTACATTTTGAAAAAGACTCTAGAGATAAAATATATAATGCATGTTTTAAAATAATCACTAAATTATAAAATAAAATAAAGAATCTAATTTTTTTATATTAATTAAACAATTGACAATTAGACAATTTGTAATTTTTAAATTAGTCTATATCAGTTAAGTGATGACAACATTGCAATACTACACTTTTATTTTATTTACATAACATTTTTTACAGAGTAATTGATCATTAATACTATTTTTAAATTATTAATTTTTGAAATCAATTCTTCGAACTTGGGTAAAGTACTTTGTTTTCACTACTCTTTTCACGATCATTTATTTCAATACGTTTTAATAAATGTTTTTTTACGATGATATACTTGTATGTTTGCATATTTTAGAGAAAAATAATATCGATTATTTATTTGTGTTTTGTTTACTTAAGGTAGTGATATTTATAATTATGAGAAGGCTAACAAATTTTACTATTTAATAAATATTAGTATATAAAATAATTTATAAATTATAAAGAATTGTTTTTACTTTTTAGATAAGTAATTTCTTAAGATCGAATAATTGTATATTATGTACTCTTAAAATATGTAATATGAAATACAATAGTTATTTATAAGTGTTAAGGTAGAACTTTACAGGAGTGTAAAGATATAATATAATTGTTATGTTTGTGTAACTATCAAAATGTTTGTAATTAAATATGCAAAGTGGGATATATATGTTACAAATGTGTCGTATTCTTTTAAAGAATAGCTATTAGAAGATTATTTATGAGTATATATATCTAATATTTTTATTACATCACAGTATATATGAATGGCCCATTCGGGTGTTTGATCATTGGTAACTAAGTGGAAATGGGTATGATTCATCTGTTTTAACAATATTTTAACCAAACTTTGTTACACCTTATCTATTACTATTGAATTTGAACTTTGAATTAATAAATATTACATCTTCATATACGATACAGGAATACTAGTTTACCTATTGCTAAGATTGACAGGGATTTGTGATATTATAATGAGGTAATAGATACATATCATGTATTTTATATTTAAAGCTAATAATATTTATAATAACTAAATTACTATATGTACAACATTAATAATAAATAATAAACTTAATTAATCAATTAAAATTTCACTAATAATAAGATATAAAGATAGAATCGGTAATAAAATTAAATATTGTTACAATAATAAAATTACATAAGATATATTAAATAAATTAATAAAGAATTATAAATATATACAGTATAAATTACTTATAATGAAATAGTTAACTATATTTCAATTAGTGACATTGGAACCGGATTAGTGATGTTCAAACATTCACCTACTATATATAAGATTAGAATATATATTAAAATTGTTTAGTATAAATAATATCAACTAGTTATATAAATAATTAAGGTGATAATAAATAATTGTAATATTAATTATAAAATATGTTATTGTTGTTTTATTTAATGTGTTCTAAGTTTTAGTATAAATATTTCTTAAATCAGTAAAATAATACATCTATACAAACTATACTTGTACAAAAACTATATACTATTTATATACTATGAAACTATCAAATATACCATACTATCCAAAATAAGATATATTATAACTTAAATATACTACTCATTATTGTTATCACTGCATAGCATATGTCACATATTATATAATAGTTATTTTAAATATTATATTCAATAGTAAGTATATATAAAAATATAAATAATTTACTTGTCTCTCATAACATACTATATTTTAGTAAAATATTGGTTAATAATAGTTAATAATATAATAATATTACTGCTTAAATTAAATTATTAGTACAATAAATTAGTTATCAAAGTAAAATATAATAAAGTAATATTGTGGTTTAGTTCTCTTTGATAGTTGATACTTACTATTAATTAGATTTTATGTTACATTAATAACATAAGTTGTAAACTTAATAGATTATAGTCAAACGTAATGTATTTTTGCACAACAAATTAGTCTATAAAAATATATTAGTTACATTTTTAATAAATTATGTTGTAAATTGAAAAATATGTTAGTATATGTAGAATAATGATACTATTCAACCATTTTTATTATAAATAATAATAAATACTAACAAAGAAATATATATCAATTGTGTTAACTAAAAATAGTAATGTTTATTACCATTAATAATACAAAAATATAATCAGTATAATTATTTTATAACCTCATCACTTTATAATTTAGTCACTAGAGTGTATAATAGTAACAATATTAGCACGACTCATATAATATTTATTATATCTATTGGTTACCAATTGTACACAACAGTTTATTTCTAATAACAATGTGTATAATGTATTACTTGCTCAGATTATGTTATAATTAATTACTAATAAGCAATAATTATTACTAAATATATGCAATGGCGGTCTGAAATTTATTTATAACACATTTCCATCACCATATGAATACACTAAAAACTATAGATTACAGAAGTTACATAATTATTGTTACCATATCTACCAAAAAGCCAAAATTACCAAAATTATTACTTCATAAATTTGTAAATATTCTATGTTATTTATGTGTAATATCAACGACAAGTAATTTTTTTATCAATCATTTTTATTGTATAACATTTTTTACACAAATAACAAAAATAAACAGTTACATAGTTAATTAGTTTACTAAAACACTAAAAAATAACAATATTATTTTATACTCATACATAAATATTGTAAAACAATTTAACAATTCAGAAAAATTATATTAAAAGTAAGAGCACAATTAATCAAATTAAGTATACTTGCAGTAAATATAGTTAAATTTAGTTAAACTTACAGTTATATGTGTATACGTGTAATGTCTTTAACATAGTTATATTGATATCTAGTTTAAAAGTTATTTATTAAATTAAAAAACATTGTTATCTGTAATATTGTTAACATCATAGTCTAAGTTTATCGTAATATAGTGTTATTACTACAATATAGCATATTGAAACTGTTAGAAATTTTAAGTATTGGGGAACATAGAAAGGTTATACTGTCATATAGTATAATGGTAGTGCTATATATAATAATTATATTTTAAATTTGTCTAAGTTTACTGAAATATATAGTGTAGTTATAGTGCTTGATGATGTAATAAAAAATTTACATTGTTTGTTAAATAAATGTAGTACAGTATAGTAAATTAATATTAATCATATAGTAATGTTTAGTAAAGTAAATGATGTACAATGTATAGTATTTATAGTGTATATTAGTTTGAAGGTAGTATAAAAATTATAATGTTAAGTTTAAAGTATATTTTAAATATCAAATTAGCATAAGTTTAGTAAAATTTAACGTAGTTATACCACAAGCTAGTTACAATAATAGTAATCTAATATAATGTAATTATCTTATTAGTTAATATAGGTATCACAATATAAAACAATTATAGACTTAATCAGTGTAAATGCACTGAGTTTAGATTGATACATTATAAATTAATCTAGACGTAAAATATAATAACTATATAGTAATTTAGTGTAAATTTATTATAATAAAAAATTAAGTTTTAATAATTTGCATTAATAATGTATGACTTGTGATGTATAAAATAATTTTATTGTAAAATAGTTTATTTCTATTGCAATTTATTTTAATATTACTGTTAAAAAGTGTATAAATTATTAATTAGACATAAAAAACCTTATTATGTAGCGTAATTTTAATGAATATAACATAGAAATATAGTATAATATTGTAATGAATGTATATGAATTGTGTAATAATCCATTATTTCACTGTCAGCTAATGAAAAGTTAAAGTAATATATTATAATTAATTGTAATAATAGGTAATAATAGTAATGTATAATATTTTTAATATAAATTAATAAAAATATAGTTGAATATCATTTAGTTATATTAATAATTAATATGATCATAGTGTAGTATAATATACTTATACTGTATATGAGTTAAATAATGTAAGTATATATTATATTTATATAATTGTTTAGTTAAATAGTGTAAAAGTAGTTAAATATAACAAAATTATATAATAAATTAATGTAAATGTAGTAGAATATATTAGTTATAGTATATATTTGTGTAGTAAAATAAAGTTGTACTATTATCTAGAGTTGGTAATTGTAATGTACTATAATGTCACGATAATGCAATCTAGTGTGAGTGTAAAGTAGTATAATAATGTTATACTGTTTAAAAATCTAAATGTAATACATCATACTTAATGTTAAGATATTTTTAACTAATATAGTGCAGAATAGATTACTATTTTTGTTAACAAGTGTATAGAGAATTGATTATAATAACATTTTTAATTAGTATAGATATAGTTATATATAATAAAGTTATATTATATGATACAATATAACGTATTATAAAGAAATATTTCATTGTTATGTCGTAAATTATTGTAAAGATACTTTTAAATATACATAGTTATAAAGTAAAATATAATAATATTTATTATAAATATTGTGCTATAACCTATAATTATCTTAAAAATTAGTTGACTATAGTGTAGGATAATATAGTTATACTGTTTAAATGGTGTAAGTATACTACATAATTGTGTTTAAGCTAGTTAGTTATAGATCAAATAATTTAGATGTGTAATAGGATTAAACATATTTTTTTAATTATACTATTATTAATTAATATAAATTAGTTTGTTGAGTATATTTCAAATATTTTATATTATTATCAAATGCAAAACCAATAAATTATAACGTTATATTAATAATTACTGCTTTAATTAAATATGGCATGGTCATACTGTTTAATGGTATAATGTAGTACAGTATAACATAAATATAAAAATAACATTATATCTTTAAACTGTATTATCTGTTTGTGTAATTGTATAGGTAAATGTAATTAAACAGTGTTATATAGAATAGTTAAAATATAAATTAATATAGAAATAGTGTAAAATAAGACAGTATTATTAAAAAACAATATAAAATCGTTATTTATTTTAGTTATTGAATATAAAAGATATTATGTATAAGATTATTAATAGTATATAATTATTTATATATTATAATATGTTAAAACAGTCATAATGTAAATTAATGTTTTAGTTTTCGTTGATCATAATAAAGATATATTATTTAATATTTAAAAATATATCATAATGTTTAATTAATATGCTAATAATATATCATACATATATAGTAAAATATATTGTAATAGTTTAATATATTATAATTATTTGTAAAATATCATACTAGTATAATATAAAATCACTAAAATGTAAAATAGTGTATTTGTAATATAATTTATTATATTTTTTATAATAAATTTTAACTTCTGTAATTGTAATATGCCAATAATTTTTAAAATAATGTTTTAAAAATGAATTTATTATATATAATAAAAAATTTATTTTTTTAATTATATTGAATAAACAATAATAAAATATAAATAAATTAGTGTTTAATAATTTTAATGTATTAATAAAATAATATAAGGTTAGTATAGTCAAATAATACAGTAATAGTGTAATATAATTTAGTTATATAACTTAATAATACGAATTGTAATATGAAAATGTAATACTGAAAAAAGATTTAAATAAATTATGGTAATAAAATTAACTATGAAGTAAATATATATAATTTTACTAAATAGTTTATTAGTATATAATCTAATATAGAAATTAATTATTCCAATGCTACTATATTACAACAATAATAGTTAAAAATAATAGTACAATACAATGTATATTATGACATAATAGGGTATTATAATGTATAACTAGTAAAATATTATAAAAATTAGTATAATATATGTTAGAGTACAATAAATAATAGATATATTTTAGTAAAATGTACAAATATTTAAAATTAATGTAGAAATATAAATATATAACATAATAGTAATGTATCTTTATAAATTTATAGTACAATATTATTTATTTATAATATAAAATAAAATAGTTTTCTTTTAAAATAATTTTTATGTGTGTAATATGTTTTAATATGTTAATAAAATGTATTATGTATTATTAATTTTAAGTTAATATATTATTAAATAAAATAATATTAGTATTTGACGGTTTAGTCTGTGAGTTAACCGTCATATAGCCTTAAAATGAATTTTAAGTAAAATTTACAAAACAATAAGTAAAGCTAGATATATTTTATAAGGAACTGTAACGTAATTTATGAATTAAAAGATTACTTATCAAAGATTAAGGGGTATGGTCAATTTTTATAGCTTATCTATTACGTCACAGTGTATATGAATGACCCATTTGAAGTTCTGTTTATTGATAGCTGCGTTATATATAACTAATATTATTTTGAAGTCTTGTATCTGTCTCGGAGATGGATTACTGATCCGAAGATCCGGAATAATGACCAAACTTTCTTACATAGTTAATGTAATTAAAAGTTGACGTAGTATAATATTTCAAAAATAGTATATGTTTTGGTACAATATATCATAGATATATATTACTAAAATGTAAAAATAATAGAATATAATGCAGTAATATTAATACTTGTACTCAGTATGATAATATTATAACATTATAGATAAATTAATAGGTATTTTTTATAGTACAATATTGATAATTAATATAAATTAAGATATTATTAATAACAATTTAAGTAGTAGTTTAATTATCACTTATATACAGTACATAGATTTAATATAACCAAGTTACTCTTTATTTTATATACTTTACAAGTTACTATACAGTATAATATACTGTAATACATATATTCTTTACAACGCAAAGAAAATTACTTATACAATATAACTTTAACATAAATAAATTAAATATTGCTTTTAAAACTTAATCTTCGAAAAAAACAGTTTCAAAAAATTATATCTTTAGTATATAACTCAACGAAAAATTTTCTATCATAACTGTCTAAATATATATATATGTATATATTTTTATTACAGAACCACTAGTATATACAGCMAATCCGTATTATAAACAATATCTAATATATACCTTATTAAACTTATAGCTACGATATATATATATATATATATATATATAATGACTATAACTAGGTTTAGGAATTCATTATTTTTATCTATATTTTTAAACTAGTAATGACCGGTTCTTTAATCATGTGATTGCATTAACACTAATAAACCGGTTTGAACCAGTTATATTGAATCAACATTTAATAACCGGTTTTGCGCAGACGTAGTACATAGCTCAACGTATTGCATACAAGCTATCTTAATATCTAGCATTATTCTATTAGAGTGTATTAATGGATGCACTTAAGTTATATATATTAGTTAATATATAAATAATCGTAAAACTTGTAATAAACTATTTTAATTCACAGTATATTATAATTATTTATAATAATAGTCTTTAGTGTAATAATAAGAACTACTGAATTTTGCATTGCATCATTTTTTATTTTAAATAATTTTATCAAAACTTACTTCAATTGTAACAAAAAAATTATTTTATTACTTATTATACTAAGTTATAACAAGAGTTAACTACTATTCTAGTGTTATGATTATTTTAAGTAAAAGAAATAATAGTAATATATTAGTGTTAATAATAATATCAAGAAACTCATTGCATCATCTATAATTATATATATTTTTTGATAAACATATGATTGCATCAACATTTATGCATTAACAGCATTTACACTTTGTGCGCAGGCGTAATACATAGTACCACATATTGCAAGCATTGCATAGCAGTTAACGCATTTCATTAGCTTTGCATAGCTTTAAACGTTCACTTCATTTAATTTATCTTATTATACATGTTATAAACAGGTAATCTTATAAGTATATTAATGTTTTAAAGTACTTTATTATTAAATTATTGTTAGTTGATATATAACTAATATTACAATTATTAGTATGTTAATAATTTTATTATAATTTGTTATTTTAAATAATATAATATATAAATATATATTATTTATTTTAGATATATAATAATTATAACAATATCTAATTGTGTTATAAATATTAATAAGCATTGCGTCATAAATAATTATTTTATTTAAACGCAGGCGCTTAATATAGCGCACAGTAAATTGCAAGCAATATATACTTCAATCTCAATAAGATTATATATTATAGTGTTATTAAAACGTATTTTTTATTTATTTTTACGTGTTTGTAGTGTGATAATTAGTATATCATTAAAATATGAATTTTAACACCGGCGACTCAAAAACAATTAAATCACAATCAATTGAAATAATACCTGTTGTGAATAATCAAAAAGAGCAGTTAATAAAAAGTTTTAAAAAGCGAAGTGTTATCACAATTAATTGCAAATCTTATTCATCTGGATATCATGCTATTTGGATAGGAAGCGTCTGGCATTATTATGGCTTTGATAAACAAAAACTATCCAATAATCTTCATTGGTTTAAAATTATTGCTGCAAAGGGATATAGTCCAAACATTCAAACTCGTGGTACACAAAAGTTATGTCGCTTAGCTGAGATCAATTATAGTGAGAAATTAGGGTCACACAATTGGGACTTAATGCAAGATTATCTATTAACTGTAAATATAAAAGGTAATCTAGGGTTACAGTTGATTATTATAAACTCTGATAATAATAAGTATATTTATCAACGTGAGTGTTTAAATAATTTATCATTGAAAATATATTTAGAATTTATACCTATTAAATCAAAATATAATTTTATTAAAAATAAAAACAAATACTTTTTTGTTAAAAAATAATAATGAATAATTATTATGAGTAATAATTATAAATACCAATTTAAATTATTTTATTAATTATATTATACTTAATTGTAATTAACTTTTATTTAATTGTATTTAATTATTTAATTGTATTTAACTATTTAATTGTATTTAACTATTTAATTGTATTTAACTTGAAATATGATAAATAAATAAATTTAATTAATTAATCAAAAAATAGAAGCATAATTAAAAAACATTTTTTATTTCATGTGATGCAATATGTCACGTGACATATTGCATAACATCACTTTTACACATTTACATAATTTATGAATGGTCAATAGTACTACTACTACATGTAGTAGTACTATTTCGTTCATAACTTTTACGCACGGACTGATCGGATTAACTGATAAGAGGATTAGTAGGGGATTAAAGGATTAAAACTATAGGAGGATTAAATCGCGTGTCAAGTGCTATGTATACTACTACTAATGATAAATAAATAAAAAAGTTAATTAATATGTTTTGTTATTGTTTGAAAATTTTAAATTTATAAATCAAAAATTGTATCAGGGTCATAGTTAATAGTGATGCCGATATGAATCCCAAATTCAGATAAACAAATACCATTGGATTGTCCTGTAGATAGCGGCCGGTTAGCTGAGTTAGTATAGTGTTTAGCAAACTGTACGCTACAATAATCAGTGCACCTATAGTGTCGGTTACGGGTACTATACGTTCGAGTAATGTATACAAACTGGCCGGTATCGGTCCATAGCCGACACCAAACAGTACACAGGAGGCATACATAAGCCCAGTTAGCTGTAATTGATTAACAAATACTAACAGTAGTGTCGATACAAATAGTACGACCAAACTAGCGAACAATATTAGACTAGGACCCGAAAACTTAATGATGACTATACAGGACAGTTGACTAACCGACTGTCCAATTGATAGGGCGGTAGTCATGAATGCTGATTGCGATTGACTGATAGTATGGTTGTTGCCAAATAACTGTACAAATGTAGGAAAATAACTAATTTGTTGACTTTGTATGCATACTAATTGGGCAAACATTGCTATAGTTAGAAATATTAGACAACATTTTTGACGGTTTTCGGATAAATCTTGTCGAATCTGTTCTGGAAAACCGTTACAATATAAACGTATTTTTTCCATGAATTTTGTTTGTCTAATATTAATAATAATTATATTATTATTATTATTATTATTACTGGTAGTAGTAGTAGTAGTAGTAGTACTAGTAGTTTCATTTTGATTATCTAAGTTAATTGATCTAGGTACATATGGTTTCCATAAAAATACCATGCCCATTATTAAACCGCAACAAATATTCATTAAACCAATTATCAGATAGGGTACTAGTATTAACTGTTGACCATTATTTCTAGCTATACTACCCAAATACGGTTGTACCATCAATGGACCGACAATTGCCGATAGACTATCCATCATACGACCGGCCTGAATATACGGGCCGCACCTGTCCGACCACATTTCAACTATCCATACGTCCGATATGAACAAAATACTACCGGAAACCAGTATATAAACAATAAGGTCGGCATAAAAATAGCCTAATTTGGGCAATCGTGGCATCCATGTTATAGTTAGGCCCAATAATAGCAACATAACAGCAAATACTAACTGTTTGTTTATTAGACGACATAATATGTTGACTAATTAGAAAACAAATTAAAAAAACATATTTAAAAAAAATTAATTAAGTTTTTAGATAAATATAATTATTAGTTTTTTTAAACATTTTATATATATATACAGTATTATAATTTAAATAATTACATAGAAATGATAATATGCCAATTGATGCACATGTTGTTAGTACATTGGATAGACCAACTAGATCAGTTTGATAGATTGATGCCAAATCTACCAAGGTAATGCCAAATATTCTAGTTATTAATTGCTGTTAATTAGAATATATATATATTTATTTTTAAAAAAAAATAAATTAAAAATAAAATGTTCAAAAAATAAACTTACACTTATAAATATACAAATATATAAAAATATTAACAATATATACTTATATTTAAACAATGATTTCATTATTACTTAAGCTATTGTGTAATTAAAAATATTATTTTTATTATTTTTATTAATATATAGAAAATATTTTATATATATATATATATGGAAAATATTATTTTTTATATATATATATGAAAAAATAATATCTATTTTATTTTAATTGTCTAAATGTTAGCAATTTAAATATTTTCTGTTAGATAGATAGATAATTAGTTAGTTAAATAATGATCTAGCAAAATTTTTACAATACTATGCAAATTAAAAACAAAAAATAAATAAATAAAATTTTTATTTTACTAAATGTATTTTAAATAAATTTTTTAAAAAAAATTACATAATAATTATATAATTAGCTGGCTTTAAAAATAAAAAATTATTATTATTATTATTATTTTAATACATATTTTATTCAATAGTTTTTTTCACATTATAGTTCATCAAAATGACCATGGTAATAGGCATCATCATCATCATCATCATCTAACCAACTAACCCAAGCACCACCATGTCTATCGGGTAGACTACTATCATCTACTGGTGCCAGTGCCAGGGGTTCAACTGATGTCCGATTCAATTCAACTAATCGCTGCCACAACCTATCCACCACTAGGGGATAGTCGGCGGCAACGTTCCGGTGCTCGCACGGGTCGTTTAGTATATCAAACAAACACAAATCAGTTTCCAATTGACACTTATGGGCACCGGTAGTGCTAACCGATGGACATTCAATAACAGCTTTCGATAGGACTGTATAATCGGGTGGTCGGCGATTCATTTCAGTCAATACCCTATAGGATTGACTATTTAGCCGATCATCTCTAAGTAACTCCATTCTAGCTATACTGTCTATACTAATAAACTGTTGACTGTCCTCCAGGGGTACAGTTGGATACCATGTTAGAAATTGTTTGGCAGCACCTGGATCGCTGGGACCCTGTATCAATTTCCATTGATTCCATCTAATTGATGAATGATTCCATACGGGATCAATATTGTGCAATAGTTCCGTACGTTTTCCTATTGATTGACTGTCATCCCGGTGCTCCTGAGCTAAGTTTTTCCATTGCGATATACCTATATATTGTGTGTGTATGTGTGTGTGTTTATATATATGTGTGTGTATATATGTTTGTATATATGTGTGTATATATGTTTGTATATGTGTGTGTGTATGTGTGTGTGTTTATATATATATATATGTGTATGTATATATGTGTGTATATGTGTGTGTATATATGTTTGTATATATATGTGTGTTTATATATATGTGTGTGTGTATGTATGTGTGTTTATATATATGTGTGTGTGTATGTGACCAGGGGGTCAAAATAAATACATTATTATTATTATAATTTATTTATTAAATATGATTACCATAGCTAATATTGTTATTGCTAAATTCAAGCAAATCATTGGTAGCACCGATAGCTTCAAGTAGTGTGGGTAATATATCGGTAACATGTATAAGCTCATCAGATACATGGCCATTGCTGTTATTATTAATTAATAATGGACTCCATAGGAATGTCGGCACTCGGATACCTGTGCCCATACATAGACACACATTATTATGCAGATAAAATAGGTAAATAAAAATTAGCATATATATATAAAAAATATTTAAAAATAATTGTATTCTACAAATATTTATATATTAATATATACTTTAATACTATAAATAGATTAAATAAAAGTGTTATAATAATTAAATTGAAAAATAATAATAATAATAAACAATATTTAATATAATATTTTTTTTAATAAAAAATTAATTAAATAATTAATTAATTTACCTGCTTCAAATAATGAACATTTAACTCCACGCAATGGTACAGCTGAACCAAAATTAGCTAGATAATATATTAATTTTTTTAAAAAATAAAAATAAATAAATAATTAAATAGAAATTTTTAATTAATTATTTTTTTAAAAATTAAATAATTAATTAAAAATTAACTAAAAAAACTAATTTACAAAATGCATTGACTTGTTTGATAGCCTGGGGGCCATTATCGCTGGTAAATAGTATAATACTATTGGCTAACATTGACCGATCGTATAGTTGGCCAACAATTTCACCGATCGATTGGTCCATACTGTAGGCCATTGAGGCATACAGTCGGCGATTACGGGACTCAATATAGGAAAACTTATTATTATTATTTAATAAATAGTTGTCCTCATCATTATCATTGGCCTGGAGTGATGGTGACTGTAGTATATTATCGGCATAGCTAGCATGTAGGGACTGGTAGGCAATATAAAGGAACAGGGGTTGACTAGTATTATGTTTGCTGATAATATCTACGGTTTTTTTGGTATAGATTTTTGTTGAATATTGTTGTTGATTATCAACCAATAGTTGCATATTTTGACGATAGTCTAGTCCACATTTGGTATACCCGGTTATATTGGTACCCGTACACATGGTATGATTATAATAGTCACCGTAACCACCCCATGTACCAAAATGTGTGTCAAACCCCCTATAGGTGGGCGTGTATTGACGTTTATAGAAACCCAGATGCCATTTACCTTAATAAATAAATAAATAATAAATATTATTATTATAAAATAAATAAATAATTATAATAAATACTAATTTTAATAAAAAAAAGTAATTTTATAAAATAAAATACTAATATTTTTAGATTATATTTAAATTTTAATTTTTTAAATATTTATACAGTACTACTATATGTACAGTATATAATAATAATAATATATATTTTGATAATATTAAAAAAATAAATAAAAATATTTATTATATATTAGTTAAATGTAAGAGAAACAAAAATTTATTATTTAAAAATTTTGATAAAATATTTGTATTAAATAAACTAATTAATTGTTTTTTTTTGTTAAAAAAAATTATTTATTACTAACCGATAGCATGTGTTGCGTAATCATATTGTTTGAGATACTGGGGTAACAATTTATGGTCTAACGGTAAGCCAATAGGTTGCTGTTCATTGAACACCAGGTGCTGAGTACCGGAGTGTATGGGATGTATACCCGATAGTAGTGCACCTCTACTGGGCGTACATAACGGCTGAGTATAATAACTGTTTAGTGTTATACCAGTGGCCGATAGGCTATCGATATTAGGTGTTAGCATATGATCGGAACGGTAGCCGACGTCAGCCCAACCCATATCGTCCACCAAAAAGATGATAATATTTGGCGGCAATTGATTGGCATTTGTTGTTATTGTTGTAATGCATAGTATTATAAATGCAATGATTATTATTATACAGATATTTATAAACATTTTTTTAAAAAAAATAATTATATTTTCTGTTTGTTTAAAATTAATCAATAATTATTAAAAAAAAATATTAATTTTTTGAGACAACATTTAATACACAAAAAAAATTATTTATTTTATTTAGTTTTATATTGTTGTTGTAATCAACAAAAAATATTTTTATTATTTTTTTGTTAATATGTAGTTATTATTATAAATTTAATACAAAATATAAATACATGACTATTATTATTATTGTTAATATAATAATTTTATGCTAAATATTTTATAAGTTGTAAAAATAATTTGTTGTCTAAATATTTCAATGATTTTCAAAAATTTTTATGTTTTGTTTCATTAAATGTTTTTTTTTTATTTGTTAGAAAATAATATAATAAGTAATCTATTATTAATATTTAAAAAAAAAATATTTAATTTAAATGATAGTAGTTTTCAATAAATAATTAAAACCTAAATGTTTTATATAAACAACACATTTTATTTAAAATTTAGTTAAACTATAACAATTAATTGAATAAATTTATATTTTTAAATATTTAATTATAATAAGTAATTATAAGTTAATTAATTGAAAAAAATTAATCAGATTATAAAAATTAAATTAAACATTGAATTAAAATTAATTTAGTAATTATAGATTATTACATTTTTATATTAAAATATGAAACTTTTATTTTTAAAATAATATTACTTTAATTTATAATTAATAGTAGAAAATAAATTTATTTAAGAAAATAAATATATTTTAATGAAATTTTATGCAAAATATTTTTAGTTGTTTTTTTGTGTATACTATTCATTGTAATAATAATAATAATAATAATAACATGAAATATATTTTTTCACAATCAATTAATTTTTAAGATATTAAAATTGAAAATCAATAGTAAGATAATAATAAAAATCAAAATACAACAAAACAATACAAATAATTTGACATTAATTATAAAAAGTATAGAAAATTAGATACGAAAAGTATAGCCAAAAATATAATCATTGATTTTCTTATAGATATTACTGATAAAAACATTAGTGTAAACAATACTATGTATACAATCGTAATAATGACAGTCAATTGGTTATAATTGTCGACAATACCGGTGATAATGGTTTGTCTAGTTTTGACTAAATATGGGGAAAAAATTAAACATTTAGTAAATTATTTAATTATAAAAATTATTATTAGTTAATTGTTATTTACTAGTATTATTAATATTGTCCTCATGTATGAATCGGGCGCCCATCTCCCCGGCCAACATTGCCGCTGCCATAGTATGCGAATTCATAATCTCCGGATAGACGGATGAGTCGACTACACGCAACCCGCGGACACCTTTGACACGCAATCGGAGATCGACTACAGTATCCCTGCGCTGGGGATCACCCATACGACATGTACCGACCGGATGATATAGACTTTCGGCCCATTGTTCAATCAGACAGTCAATATAGCTAAGACATTGATAGACTGGACCGCTACCCGGCGGACAGTACTGGCACGGCTCCATCGGTTCACTGGGTATACTAACGTATTGGCCGAAACTGGTCGTCTCGACAAATCGGAAAACATCGATAACCGACTGGCGAAACGTTTGGCGATCGCCGGCGACCGATAAAAACTTCGGGTCAATTAGCGGCTGATCTTCGATACGGCTGCTATTGTTCAGCCGAACGGTACCCGTACTTAACGGTCGGCCACTTGTCGGATAGATTATCATAGAATCCATGGCCATTACGGGTAAGACCATTGATTCATAATAGACATCCGGATTATCTATTGTTGTTGTATTGTTGTTATTATCCGATGCTGATGTGGACCAATACATTATAGATATGGGAAACTGTGCCAATGGACCTGTACCGAGGACAGTCGACTCGTACAGTTGTGTTAGATTATCTATTGTAGGCATTGGCCAAACCATATTTTTCGGCTGACTTAACGGAAACTGCAATACAATAGTCAAATGATTTGAATAGTTGTCGCCGACGGCTGGTATGTCTGAATAGATTTCAGAGATACCGGCGATTGATTTCAGATGATCGGCCGGTCCTACACCCGACACCATTAGCAACTGTGGACTGACTATTGTACCTAAAAAAATAAATAAAAATAAAATAGACATAAATTACTAAATTAAAAATAAATATATATTATAGTTTAATATAAAATAATTATGTATTATATAACTATTTGTAATGTTTTACTATCTAAATAAGTTTTAATAGATTTTTTTCAACAATTAAAATAAATAGCTAAATAAAATATTTAAAACTATATTAACTAAATATTAGATAAATTCAAAATTAATTAAATATTAAAATATTAAAAATATTATATATATATATATATATATTAATAGTATATATAAAATAATTAAATATATAATAAGTTTAATAAAGTTTTTTCCCATATTATACTAACTCTATATATAGAGAGATAATAATGTGTTAAAATGCTATTTTGCAAACACTAGAAGCATATGCAACAAAATTATTGAATTCAATAGTAAATTAATTGAACTAAATTTAGATGTATTTATTGCAAACGAAACTTGGCTTAAAAATACTATAAATAATAAGCAAATTACAAGTAATTATAATATTATTAGAAAAGATAGGGATAGTCAAGGAGGAGGTGTTTTTATTGCTGTAAAAAATAATTACAAAATAATTAATTTTGAAATATTTTCTGAGTTTGAAAGTATATCTACAGTAGTTATTATAAAAAATAAGAAATATTTATTTATTACGATTTATTTACCACCAAATAAATATTCAAAAGATTATATTTTTAAAAGTTTTAAAAATGAGTTGAAAAAACTATCAAAAAGTACTGAAAATTTTGATAAAATTATAATAACAGGTGATATGAATATTAATTTTAATAGCAATAATTTATTTGTAAATAATTTCAAAGATTTATTTTTAAATTATGGTTTTATTCAATTAACTAATAATATTACATATAATACAAGCAACTCATTATTAGATTTAGTTTTTGTAAATCATAAAATCAAAACTATAAAAGTTACAGAAAATATATCACTTAAATGTGATCATAAAGCGGTTTATTTCGAAATTGAAATACCAATCAAAATAAAAACAATAGTTACTAAAAAACATGTATACAATTTGAATGAAAAGACTTTAAAAATATTAAATGAAAATTTATCTAATATTAATTGGGATAGCATTTGTAGATTTTGTAATAATATTAATGCTATTTATGACAAAATAGAAACCAAATATAATGAAATATTTAATAAATTTATACCTTATAAGACAAAAATTTTCAAAACAAACATAAAATATCCAAAACATATAATTAAACTAATTTTTAAAAAGAGAAAATTAACAAAAAAGTTTAAAAACGATTCAAATTTTATAAATATTTATACCGAAATAAGTAATAAGATTAAAACTAGTATCGAAAAATTTGAAAGTGATAAAATATCAAAAATCATAACTAAATCTCCAAATTTATACAAATTTTATAAACATATTAAAAGATTAGTAAAATCTGATAATAATCTAGTTTTTAAACAAAATAATAAAATTATTACCGAAAATAAAGAAATATTAGATAATTTTAGAAATTATTTTTTATCTAATTATAGAAAAACAAAAGAAAACATTAGTTTAAGTGAATTACAAATTAATGACAATTTTCCTGATATTTCTGTCTCTATGAATGATATATTAAATGCATACAAGAGTTTCAAATTTAATAAATCTCAGGGAATTACTTTTCTAAGCAATAAAATTATAAATTCTTGTTTAAACGGTTCAACACAGTTGTTATATTTTTTGTATAATAAAATCATAAGTTTTAGTAAATTTCCCGATAAAATGCTATTAGTAAAAGTCAGCCCTATTTTAAAAAAAATAAAAATAAGCACAACTTTGATTCATACAGAGGAGTTTCAATACAATCAAATTTATTAAGACTATTTGATACCATTATTTTAAATAAAATTTTACCTTATATTGCATTAAATAATATTATTCCCAAACAACAATACGGTTATAAAAAACATATTGGTATTGACAACCAACATATTGATATTCAGAATATTATATATAATCACTTAAACGATAAAAATATATTATGTATTGATTTAATATTTATGGATTTAAGTAATTGTTTTGATGTTGTACCTCATAGTAAACTAATTAAAATGCTATATGAGCTAAATTTTCCAACTAATTACATAAACTTAATAACAGATAGTTTAATTAATCGCAAACAATTCATACAATTAGATAATATGTCATCTAAATGTGAACCTGTCTATAGCGGGGTAGCTCAGGGAGCTGTCTATTCCCCTCTTTTATATAATATTTATGTATCAGATTTAGTAAATTATTTAAATTGTCAATTTTTTCAATGGGCTGATGATATAGTAATGTTAGTGGCAGTTAAATCATACAATGATATTATTAACTTACAAACAAATATAAATAATTTTCAAAATTATTGTAATATTAAAGGTTTAAAATTAAATGAAAATAAAACAAAACATTTAAGAGTTACATTAAAATCTGTAGATTTATCAAAATATAAAATAAATAATACAATTATTGAATCAGTCAATCAACATAAACATTTAGGATTGACTTATGATAATAAAATGTCATTTAATATACATTGTAATGAAATCTATAGTAAAGCTATTTCTAAATTTAATTTTTTAAAATTTTTATGTAAAAATATTGACAGTAAAATATTTTTGCAATTGTATAAAACCTATGTTTTACCGATTTTAAACTATTCAAATTCATGCTTTACTCCTACTTTAACTCAATCACATAAAATTGAAAAAATCCAAAAAGTTATAACAAAATATATTTGTAACAATTTAGGAAAATTAGACATAAGTTATATTAATAGATTAAAATATTTGAATTTAATTACATTAGAAAAAAGAAGAAAATTAAAAGCGTTGAAACTTATTTTCAAAATAAAAACATGTAATAATACTGTACCTAATAATTGGTTTTATTTGTTTGAATTTTATAAAACATCTAGAAATGGTTTATTTATTAAAAAAACATTTAAAAGGATTGATTTATTTGATAAAAATTATATTAATTATTGTATAAACCTATTTAATTCATTACCATTGTATATAAGAAATGAAGAAAAATACTGTAATTTTATTAAATATATTAATGACTTTTTGTAATATTGTATACAACTTGTTATGTATAACATTGCATTTAAGCTAAATAAAATTATTATTATTATTATTATTATTATAAGTAAACAAAAAAAAATTTATTAATAAAATTAATTAATAATTCAATTAAATATAATACAATATATATTACCTGCCGATAAAATTACCTCCAGGTTTGCTAATACTTTATGTGTGCGTTTGTCTTTAATAAACTCGACTCCCTGTGCCCGTGGATGATGGCCGCCGCCCTGACCACTGTCTGTACGTTCAATCAGTATTTTGGATACCTGTGCTCCGGTAATGATTGTCAACTGTGGACACAAACCACTATTCAAATAGGCATTAAATGTCGACGATCGCAAACCCTGGGCACTGGTCGACTGGGCAATTGTAAACCCGGTTTGTTTTGGGCCATTAATATCCGTATACTCCAGTCCCCATTCACTGGCAGCCTGGGCTTGTTTCTGGTATATCGGATAGATATCACTGGGTGTGGACACACCTATCGGTCCCTGTCTTCCGTGATAGTCATCACTAACCCGGGGGTCGGTATTGTTTTCCATTAGCTTAAACACTGGCAAAACACTCGCATAATCCCAACCAATGGCACCGTATTTTCTGGCAATTGTGTCATAGTATTCACGATTACCTCTAAAAAAAATTATGATTATATTAAAAAATTATATGATTATAAAAAATAAATAATAAATATAAAAAACACACAATTATTAGGTATCATACTAGTAAAATATGTTTATATTATATATTATATATGCATTTATTTATTTATTTATATATACTTCCACACACACACACACACACACACACACACACACACATAAAATAATTACTAAAATAATTAATTAATTAACTAAAATAGTAATAGTAATTATTAAAATAATTGTAATAATGTTTTATATTATATATGCATTTATCTATTTATTTATTTATATACTTCCACACACACACACACACACACACACACACACACACACACACACACACACACACACACACACACACACACACACACACACACACACACACACACACACACATAAAATAATTACTAAATTAATTAATTAACTAAAATAGTAATAGTAATTATGTTATATATTATATATTATATTAAATTGATTTATTTATATATATATACCTATTATATATCATTCCGCTTACAGTTGAAGTACCGCCTAATATACGGCCGCTTAGTTGGGTTTGTTGGCCATCGGCTGGATGTGAATGTCCGGTAAATTTTTGACGTACCACCTGATACTGCCAATAGTTTGATTCATCAGTTAGGACTCCCAGTGCCGGTATATCGTCCATCAGGGCATCGGGTTGGCCGCCAGCTTCCAGTAGTAGGACATCCGCTCCCCATTGGGATAGACGACAGGCGACAATAGCACCGGCACTGCCGGCGCCGACTACTATATAATCGTATGTGGATTTCGGTGGTAATGGTGTCTGATTGGCCAGTTGTTTGTGCCTGAGGTGCCTGTCCTGGATAATAGTTGATAGCATTAATAATTTTGTTAATAAACTTAACGTGTACATTTTTTTTGTTTGAATATTTTTTTTTAATATAAATTTCTAGTTAGTTATTCTATCTATGATTAATACTTATATAACTTTTATCAACAACAAAAAAATTAACAATAAAATAAACTTTTTTTTTTACTTTAATAATTATTTAAACTATTTTTTTTTGTAATTAAAATGTTAAGTCATTTGATTCGGTAAATAAAATAATTTTTTATATAATAAAATACTAACATTTTTTGCTTGACATTAATTATACATTTTTAATCAGTAATAGAAATGTTATTAATAAAAGTTAATAATATATTTTTTTTAGTTGTTAAGGGATCTAAAATTTTTTTTTTATTTAGTTATCTAAAAAAAATCAATTTTTAACATACATTTAATTGTTTATTTAATAATTTTAAAAATCCCTAATATTTACAAAAAAATAAAATAAAATCATACACAATAATACTAAATAAATTGTATTAAAATTAAAAATTAGTATTTATATAAAACCAGTTGAGAATGCTTTAAAAGCATTTCCACACGAATTCCTTAACTTAAAAAGGAAAAAATTTTTAAAAAATAAAAAAAAACAGTTGAGAATGCTTCAAAAGCATTCCCATACGATCTCCTTAACTTAAAAAAGAAAAAAACCAAAAAAAATCAAAAAAAATCAAAAAAAATCAAAAAAAATTTTTGTAGCGGAGCCTGTATTCGAACCTATGTCCTCGTGGGACAGACAGACTGACAGACTTTTAGAATGCATATACGTATTCCTTTCAGGAATTCGTGAAAATAAAATTTAAATATATAATTGTTTGTAATAGTATTACCTATATTTTATCATTCAAAAAAAAATGATACAAATTTCAATGATAAAGATTATAACATTAAAAATATTTTTATTATAAATTAATTATGTTAAGCTTGTACATTTTTTTTTAAAAATATATAAATAATTAGTAATTAATAATATTGATAATAAAATTTTGATAAAAAGTTTAAAATTTAATATTAAATAAACCAATTATTGATAATTTTTTTATATATATTTTAATTATATGATTTCAAACTATAACTATTATAATGACATCTATTATATAAAATTATTTTTAAAAAAATATTTTTATTAAATCAATTAAGTTAATCTTGTACATTATTATAGTAAAATAATTAGTAATAACTATTATTGATCAACTTTTAATAAAAAAAATAAAAATATTAATTTTAAATAAACAAATTATTAATAATTATTAAAAAATTTATATATTTATTATATGTTTTATAATACAGTATAACTTTTATTATGACATCTATTATATAAAATATTAAATAAATATAATATTCCCTATATTATCAAGGTTTTGAAATTTTAATAAATATAATGTAAAAATTATTTATAATTATATGTATAATTATTTTTTTTTAAAAAATTCATCAATATTAGCAATTACAATTTTAAAAATTTAATTAATCTCATACAATATTATATTTTAAAAAACAACAAATACTAAACACTTATATTAATTTTATTTAAAAAAAATCATTTATTAATATATTCTAAAATATATTATAATTTAAGTATTTATTTAGGATATTAATTTTATTTTAAATTATAAATAAATTATATATAAAATATTTGACTACAATAAAAAATGTGTCTAATCATTAAACAGATATATATATATATATATATATATCTAGAAAATTAAAATAAAATATTTTTTCAAGTTTATTAAAAAAAATTAATTATATATACAGTATATACTTATATATATTATCATATTTACTTAAGATAACTATTAGTTAAAAAAAATAAAATTAAAAAAAAATCATAATTTAGTATTATATTTGATTTTATAAAATATATTTTTAAAAAAAGATAAAAATAAAATAATACTAATTATTATCATTCAAAAAAATGTCGCTTAACTACGATTTCACTGGAAAGGTAGCTCTGATAACCGGTTCGAGTTCGGGTATCGGTGCCGGCATTGCCCTATTGTTTAGCAAATCGGGTGCCAATGTTGTCATCACCGGTCGTGATGCCGATCGTGTACACAAAGTGGCCAACGATTGTATACATGTATCGCCTAAACAGTTACAACCTCTGGAAGTTGTCGGCGATATTACTAATGAAAACGATTGTCAACGTTTGGTTGAGCTAACTGTCCGCAAGTTTGGCCAATTGGATATACTGGTCAACAATGCCGGCACCGTTAGGTTTTCGACTATCGATGAACCTGATTATATGAAAACATTTGATTTTATTATGCAAACCAATTTGTATTCAACTGTTTGTATGACACATAAATCGGTCCCATATTTGGCTAAAACTGGCGGTAATATTATCAATATATCGTCAGTCGATTCAAAACGATTGGTAATAAATAATTTTTTTTTAAATAAATAAATATTTAATTAATTATTATTATTATTATTATTTATTATTTATTGATTTAGCAATCAAGTCGTTCACAATATAATATGTCTAAAGCATCGGTCAATATGTTTACCAAATGTATGGCCGCAGAGTTGGGACCGAAACGTATTAGAGTTAATGCTATAATGTATTGACTTATTTTTATAAATAAAAATTATTTTTATTTAACTATGAATATATATATACAGTATTATTAATAATAATAACTAAATTATTAAAATTAATTATTATATATATATATATAATATCCATACTGTATTAATAACTAAATTTTAAAAATATATATAGTAATTAATTTTTAAAAAAATTAGTTATTATTAATATATATATATATATATATATATATATATATATACATTTTTCTAGCAAAATGTATAAATATAGACATAGATATATGACATATATATATACAGTATAATAAATGCTAGAAAAATGTATACATATAGGACATAGATATATGACTTATATATATATATCTCTATATATGATTTTCTAACAATTATTTATTATTATTATTATTATTATTATTGTAGAACTGGTATCATATTGACTGACATAACCATACATTCAATGGACACAACTCGGGCGGAAGCGGACAAAATAATTGAAAAAATTTGCGAAAAATATCCAGTCGGTAGGCCCGGCCAGCCCGAGGACATTGCCAACAGTGTTGCCTATTTGGCCAGCAATGATACGGCCGGGTTTATAACCGGTACGTTATTGGTGGTCGACGGCGGACACATTGCCGCTAATATTGTGGCCGAATAATTATAATAATAATAATTGATGTTTTTATATAATTATTATTTAATTATATATATTAATTGTTATAATTATATATATATATATATAATCGCAATTAAATTGTTAAGATATTATATTAATTAATTAAATGATTATTTTTGTTGTTGATTTATTATAAAAATATTTGTAATATTTTATAATTATGTTGTTATTGTTGTTGTTGTAAAACAATTATTATTTTAGTATAAATAAATGAAACTAGTTGTTTAATTAATGCAAATTTACATTTATGCAAATTATATAATATATTTAATAAGTTTAATAAGTTTTTTTTAAAGATTTTAATTTAGATTTTAAGTTATTTAATAAAAGAAATTTCTTAAAAATCAATTAGAGGTTCACTTAAAACTAAGATTTTTGCAAAAAAAAATTTTTTGCTAAATATTAGTATTAACTAATTGATTCAATTATTTAAATTAAAAAAAAATATTTTATAATATAAAATTTTACACTTTTATAATTTTATATACTGAGATGTCACAATAAACCATTATATAATATTTTAAGATATCTAATTTAAAAATAAATTATCAATAATTAGTTTATTTATAATTATATTTTAAAATTATTGATAAAAATTTTGTTTAATATTAATATTTACTAATTGTTTTCAATTAATAATGTACAAGATTAACTTAATTGATTCAATTGTTTAATAAAATCAATTTTTTATTTTTTTAAATTTTATATAATAGATGGCATAATATACATTAGATTTAAAGTCATTTAATTAAAAAAATTTGTCTATAATTTGTTTATTTAAAATTATAATCTAAAATTGTGTTTAAAATTAAATTAATATTTGTATTAACTAATTGTTTTTCAATATAATAATGTACAAGATTAACTTAATTGATTTATTTTTTTTAATAAAACAAGTATACTTAAATTAATTTATTAATATTTATATAATTGATATTATAATATACAATATATATTAAATTATTAAAAAAATGAATTATTGCTTTATTAAAAATAAGTTTTAAAATTTTGATAATAATTAAATAAATATTAGTAATAACTAATTGATTTTCAATATAATAATGTACAAGATTAACTTAATTGATTCAATTATTTAATAAAAACAATTTTTAATTTATAGTTATATATATTTTTTTAATTTGTCAATAATTTGTTTATTTAAAATCATAAATTAAAATTTTGTTTAATATTTGATTAATATTTGTATTAAAAATTTGTTTTTCACTATAATAATGTACAAGATTAACTTAATTGATTTAATTAATTAATAAAAACATTTTTTTAAAAGAAAAATTATAATAACTTTTATAATTTTATATACTGTATGATAATGATGTCACAATAAACCATTATATAATATTTTAAGCTAGCTAATTAAAAAAAATTATGAATAATTAGTTTATTTAAAATTATATTTTAAAATATTGATAAAAATTTAATAACTATTAGTAATAACTAATAGTTTTTCAATATAATAATGTACAAGATTAAATTAATTTATTTAATTATTTAATAAAAACAATTTTTAATTAATAATTATTTTTAAATTTTATATAATACAATAGATGTCACAATAGACATCACATTTCAATTTATTTAATAAACAAAAATTATCAAATAATTGGTTAATTTAATAATAAGTTTTTAAAATTTTGATAATAATTAAATAAATATTAGTATTAACTAATTGTTTTCACTATAATAATGTACAAGTTTAAATTAATTGATTTAATAAAAACATTTTTTAATATAATAATTATTTTAATTAAAATATTTTATTAATTATAATAATTTTTTTAATTTTTAAATACTAGATGTCATAATGTACTGTATATTACATATTTAAGTTAATTAATTAAAAAACTATCAATAATTTGTTTATTTATAATTATATTTTAAAATTTTGATAAAAATTTAATAAATATTAGTATTACAAATTGTTTTTCAATATAATAATGTACAAGATAAATTTAATTGATTCAATTATTTAATCCAAAAAACTTTTAAATTATAATAACTTTTTCAATTTTATATAATAGATGTCATAATAGACATTAGATTTTAAGTCATTTAATTAAAAAATTTTAACAATAATTTGTTTATTTAAAATTATAATCTAAAATTTTCTTTAAAATTTGATTAATATTTGTATTAAAAATTTATTTTTAATATAATAAAGTACGAGTTTTACTTAATTGATTTAATTATTTAATAAAAACAATTTTTAATTTATAATTTTATTTTTTAAAAATTTTATATATCAATAGATGTCACAATAGACATCACATTTAAATTTAGTTAATAAACAAAAATTATCAAATAATTGGTTAATTTAAAAATAAGTTTTTAAATTTTCATAATTATTAACTAAATATAAGTATTAACTAATTGTTTTCAGTATAATAATGTACGAGTTTAATTTAATTGATTAAATTATTTAATTAAAAAATATTTAATTAATTGTATTTAGGTTTTTTAAAAAAATTTTATATAATAGATGTCATAATATACAATAACATTAAAATATCAATTATTAGTTTATTTTAAAAATGCTAAAAATATAGCTTCAAGTCATTATAAAAATTAGCAAAAAATAGGCAAATATTTTTTTACTTAAAAGTTATTGATTTTTTAAGGAATTTTTAGTATAATAAAAAAATTTATAAAAAAAATATTTTCTGCATTATAATGATTACTTTTTTGATTTAAAAAAAATAATTTTTGATAAAATATTTTTGAATATTTAATTAATAATGTGATGGAAAATAACTAAACTTATTGCCCTTCAAATTGTTATTATTATTATTATTAAAATAAATATCTTATTAAATACATTTTATTTTGAAAAATGTCAATTGTTTAGTAAAAAATAATTAAATAAAAAAAATTATTAACACTATTATTACTCATACATCAACTAAATACAACTTAAATAATAATTATTATTTTTATAATAATAATAATAATAAGTTAATATAAAATTTATATTTTTTTAAAATTAAAATCTTTATAATATATATATATATATATATATATATATATATATATATATATATTAATGTAAATATTAATTATTTTGTAAAAATAAAAAATAATTAAACAGCAGTATTACTATAATATACTAAATAAACTTAAGTAATAATAATAATATTTTTTTAAATAATTTTTTTTTGATTTTAGTTTATCAATACAGTAGTTGTTAATCAAATAAAAAATAATAAACAAACAAAAATGATTTACTTAATAATTATTATCATTTTGGTATTTTTATATTAGTAAGTAATCAAATTTAATAAAATTTTTTATATTGTTTTTTTTGTTGTTTGATAACTAATTTTATTACCCAAAAAATATATATATATATAAATAAATTATTTATACATAAAAAAAACAGTTACACTACCCGTAACTTTAACTATTGGTCATCGCGTGGTATACCCGGACCCAAACCGTTACCATTATTAGGCAATTTATTTACTAATTTACTGAAACCAATACCCAAAGTATTATTGGATAATCATAAACTTTATGGCAAAGTTTACGGGTATTTACTATTAATTAAAAAAAAATTAATTATTTTCACCTAAAAAAATTTAATTTTTAACTATTTTTTCAGTACATATATGGGTAGTCTACCCATACTTAACATATCTGATCCACAATTAGTCAAACAAATGAATATCAGAGACTTTAATGTATTTATCGACCGAAACGATATTGATTTTGTCGATCCATTACAAGAAAGATCTTTATTTAATATGAAAGCCAATGAATGGAAAAATATGCGATCAATTGTATTATAATTTTTAAAATTAAAAAAAATTAAAAAAAAACAGAGAGAGAGAGAGTCTGAAACAGCGACACAGATAGCGGCGATGCTTTTAATTCATCAATTATCTGATCATCAATACAATGGATTTAATAGAAAAAAGTAACCAAGGACAATGTTTATTTATTTTTTTTACAATTAAATAAGATTGTAATTAGCAACATTTTTTTAATTAATTAATTGCATAAATTATAAAATTTAAAATATAGTTAACTGTTAAATTTTTTTAAAAAAAAATAATAGTCGACTGCAATTATCTGCCTAATCATGTAATTAATTAATTAATTAATTTAAAAAATAAATGATCAATTACAATCTTATTTAGTTATTAAATAAAATTATCTACAAAATTGTCCTTGGTCACTTAAATTTTATTGTTGACCATTTAAATTGATGAATTAAAAAAAGCATCGCCGCTATTGTCGTCGGTGTTTAAGACACTTTCACAAAAAAAAAACACAAAAATTTTATTAAAAATTTTTTAAGACAAAAAAAATTATAATTAATAATACTATATAGATATCGCCAACATTTTCTTCAAGTAAAATGCGTTCAATGCATCCGATTGTTGTCGATTGTGTTCAACGATTGGATAGATATATGGAACCAAAAGCCCGGAACCGGGAGACTATTGAAACGAAAAAAACAATGGGCTGTCTGACAATGGATGTAATAGCTGCCTGTGCTTTCGGTACACAAATCGATACCTACGATGACCAGAAACCCAGTGAATTTGTATTGAATGCACAGAAAGTGTTTGCCGTAGGTTTGCGACCGCTTTTGTTTCTGGCCATCCTATCGATGGGTAAAAGATTTTTGAAGCTAACCGGCTATAAGTTTACGGATCCGACGGTTGAAAAATTTTTCACACAAGCGGTCAGTTATCTGTCAGTCAGTCGGTTATTATCTGATAAATTAAAAAATAAAAACTTTTTTTAAATATTTTTTCCTATTATTCCTATTATTCCTATTATTCCTATTATTCCTATTATTCCTATTATTCCTATTATTCCTATTATTCCTATTATTCCTATTATTCCTATTATTTCTATTATTCCTATTATTCCTATTATTCCTAATTTTCATATTTGTTTAATTATTTTTTTTTTGGTGTTTTACTTTATTTTCAGATCCAATCAATTATAGCTAAACGAAAGTCTAGTGATGTTAAGCAACAACAACAACAACAACAAAAACCTGTTGATTATTTGCAACTGATTTTGGACGCTAAAGACAAATGCATGGATACTAATGATGAGGAACTGGATGTCAATGGTAGTAGTAGTACACGTAGTAGTAGTAGTAGTAGTAATGGTGTCGACGACAGTAGTAAAGAAATTTACGGCCAATCGGACGACACTAATGACAAAACTAGTAATACCAACAACAACAACAAGTTGATAGACATTACCGATACGGACGTATTGGCGTCGAGTTATGTATTTTTTGTTGCCGGCTACGAAACTACCGGTTCTCTACTATCGCTACTGTTCTATAGGCTGGCACTGGACGAGGATTGTCAGCAAAAATTGTTTGACGAAATTCGTCGGCTAAACGGCCGATACGATTACGAAACCATTGGTAAAATGTCATATCTGGAGGCCTGTATTGCCGAAACACTACGGCTATACAATCCGGCCGCTTATTTCACACGTATAGCTAATCAAGATTATACTATTGGTATAACAAATTTTTATTTATTACCTACCTGGGCTTTGTTTTTTTTGGGGGGGGGAGGAGTTGGGTGGGTGTGGAAAGTTAGGAATTGGTGGTGGTGGGGTAGGGTGGGGTGACTGGGGTTAGATATTAGTGTTTTAGGTAAGGTATGATATGGTATTATATTATGATTTATATATTTTTTTTAATTGTTAGCATTACTTAACTTAGTTTTTTAAATTGTTTTTAAAATGTATTATTAAAACCAGTTGAGAATGCTTTAAAAGCATTTCCACACGAATTCCTTAACTTAAAAAGGAAAAATTTAAAATAAAAATAAAAAAAACAGTTGAAAATGCTTCAAAAGCATTCCCATACGATCTCCTTAACCTAAAAAAGAAAAAAAAACAAAAAAAAATCAAAAAAAATCAAAAAAGATTTTTGTAGCGGAGCCTGGATTCGAACCTATGTCCTCGTGGGACAGACAGACAGACGGACAGACGGACAGACTTTTAGAATGCATATACGTATTCCTTTCAGGAATTCGTGAAAAACAGTAAAATTTATATTTTTATAATTGTGTGTTGCAGTGAGCGTTGGTGGGTTGGGGTAGGGTGTGGGAGGTTAGGAATTGGTGGTGGGGTGGGGTGTTTAGGGTTAGATAGTAGTGTGTTAAGTTAGGTGTTGGGATGGTGTGGAGTCATATTATGTTTTATATAGTTTTTTTTGTTGTTGTTGTTTTTGGCATTACTTACCTTAGAGTGCTTAGAGGTATGGGAGTTTAGGAAATGGTGGGATAGTTGTGTGTTAGGGTTGTTAGGGTGGTGTGGTTGCTTTTTTTAACTTTATTAAACTAAAAATGATTATTATTTAATTTTGTTGTTGTTTTAAAAACATTATTTTTTTTAAAAAAAAAATTAAATAAAAATAGAGAGTATTGGCTTAAAAATACCGAAAGGCATGAATGTTAGCTTCGATATCGAAACATTGCATCACAATCCCGACTATTATCCCGAACCCGACTGTTGGAAACCCGACCGGTTTATGCCCGAAAATCGTGATCGATTGGTTCCCTATACGTATATGCCGTTTGGTTTGGGACCGAGAAATTGTGTGGCCATGAGGTTTGCACTGATGGAAACTAAGACAGCGGTTGTCTATTTGGTTAATAAATATCATTTTTATCGGACACCCGAAACCAATTTGCAACCGAAACCACAGATTATGCAATTTTTGCTTAATTTAAAACCGCTTAATATTGGCATTGAATTGAGAAATTAAAACTATAAAACTAAAAATAATAAATTAAATTATCTATAAGTTAGTTAAATATCAAAAATATTATTATTAATTATTAAAAATTATTATGATTTATGTATGAAATATAATTTGTTTTTGTATTATTATTATTAAAATTTACTAAATTATCAATTAGTTATACTGTTTATTATTATATTTAAAAAAAAAAAAAAATAAAAATATTTAATTATTCAATTATTAATATTTTATATTTTTTTAGTGAATCTTGAAGCATTATTTAGTAAAAGCATTAAATTTAATAGTTATATGAAATACTTTAGTATGTGTCTGGGTGTGTGTGTATGTGTGTGGGTGGGTGGGTATATACTGTATATCTATTTTAATCTGTTAGTGTGTGTGTTTGTATGTATGTATGTAGGTGTGTGGGTGGGTGGGTGTGTTTGTCTGTATGTATGTTAATATGTATGTGTGTGTGTTTGTCTGTATGTATGTTAATATGTGTCTGTATGTTTGTATGTATGTATGTTTGTATGTGGGTATGTATGTGTATGTTAAAATGTGTGTGTGTGTGGGTATGTATGTGTATGTTAACCTGTATATGTGTGTGTGTTTGTGTATATATTTTATTTGTTCAAAATTTTCAAATCATCGTTATTAAAAATAAATTAATGCCTTAAATAAATTGTTTTTTTTTTATTTTTTAAATAAAAATGCTCAATCATATAACACATTTTTGAAATAACTTCAAATATTTTTTATTATTATCAAAGTATATAAATTCTATGTATTACTAAATAAAAAAAAATCTAATAATTTTTTCTGGTATCTAAAACATCAATTTATATTTATATAAAAATTATTATAGAATTTTATAATTAAAAAAAATTTGTTTTAAAAAAAATAATTTTTATTATTTAACTATTATAACTAAAAATAATGGCTTATAATTTGTCAAATCAAATTGAATCATTTTGCGGGTAAATAAATATTTATAATTAATTTTAATTAAACTATTTTTAGTTTTTAATAATTATTAATAATTTTATTTTTTTATAAAAACAAAAAAAAATCACATAATATTAAAATTTTATTTAAGCATTTTCATAACTATTTGATGTATAGATAATTATTAATAACTAATATAACATTAAAATAATAATAATTATTATTACTATTATTTATATTTTTCAATAGCGAAACATTTAACAAAACATTTGATTATGAAAATCGCCAGAAATTTCTAAAAAAATTTAATAAACTGATGACTGAATTCATTGATAATCAATTGATCAATACTGACAACGAACCCAACAATCAGCTCAGGGATGTCGGCCAATGGATTAGTAGACTAATTGATTATAATTATCATCGGAAAATAGATATCGGCGGCGGCTATATCTATATATTTTACAATTTGCTGGCCAATGATGATGGTTGTGGTGGTGGACAACAAGCACCGGGTGATTGTGGTGGACGACCACCACTACTACAAAACCAACTGTCCGATGATCAACATATAGCATTGGGTTGGATAAACCAGTTGATGATAATTTATTTTCTATTAATCGACGATATTGTCGATCAATCAACTAAAAGATTTGGCAAAACTTGTTGGCATTTATTGGTAATTAATTTTTTTTTATAAAAAAAATTATTATTATTTTTATTCAATATTTTTTTCAAATATGATATAAATTTTTTTTTTATATAATCAAATTTGTTAATTGTTAATATATAATAATAATTATTATATTTATTAAGTAATAATTAATTAATTAATTAATTAATTAATCTTTTTTGTACAAAATTATAGCCTGATGTAGGAATGATAGCCCTAAACGATTCTACACTGATATTATCACTAATGTTTAAAATGGCTAAACATTACTTTAAGGGACACCAAAATTATATGGATATTGTTGAATGTCTTCATGAGGTATAATACAGTATATAAATAAATATATATATATATGTATTATATATAACATTAAAAAATTTATAGATTTTATTTATAGTAATAGTAATTCAAGTTTTCACACATATATATTCAAATATATTAATACGAATATATTGCCTTTATATATTAAGATAAAATTTTAATTAATTAAAAAATGTTCAATTATATTTTTACTTACTAAATTTTTAATTTTAAAAAAAAATCATAGATTATCGAAAAAGTAGCAATTGGTCAGTCAATGGACTTGATGAATACAAAAGCGACAAACAAGCATGCTCAATTAGATCAATTTACTTATAATTGTTGGTCAACTATTAACTATTACAAGATAGCCTGGTTTTCAGTATTAGCATCGTTTAGACTAGGTCCATTTTGTTAAATGCTAATAATAATAATTATATAGCTTATAATTTAATTTTTAATTATTATTATTTATTTATTTAATTATTATTATTTATTTAATTATTATTATTTATTTAATTATTATTATTTATTTAATTATTATTATTTATTTAATTATTATTATTTATTTAATTATTATTATTTATTTAATTATTATTATTTATTTAATTATTATTATTTATTTAATTATTATTATTTATTTAATTATTATTATTTATTTAATTATTATTATTTATTTAATTATTATTATTTATTTAATTATTATTATTTATTTATTTAAATTATTATTATTTATTTATTTAATTATTATTATTTATTTATTTATTTAATTATTATTATTTATTTATTTATTTAATTATTATTATTTATTTATTTAATTATTATTATTTATTTATTTAATTATTATTTATTTATTTATTTAATTATTATTTCTATCGATACAGTATTGGCAGCCATTGGTGAAACTGATCGCCAAAACAGACAAGTATTGGAGGAAATCATACAAAAATTTTCCCGATTTATCGGTTCGTTCAACGATTATTCGGATATCTATATCGAAACCAATGGCACCGATATAGCCGAAGGCAAATGCAGTTGGCTTTACGTACGGGCCCTTCAATTGGCTACTAGTGAACAACGATCGATACTATTAGACAATTATGGTTTAGGTTCAGACAATCAGTTAGCCGTCGATAGGATTGAAATGGTTTACAACGAGTTGAATATGAAACAAGAGTTTTGCGATTATATCGATAAACTATTTACAAGTATTGAAGATATTTGTCGAAAACAATTGCAAACGTCTACTAATGATAGGAAAATTGTCGCCCAATTAGTCCTAATTCAATATAACGATTTACAACAAAGATATTTAAAAAATTCTAAATAGAATTGTATTATTTTTAACAAAAAAAACTAAAAACTAAAATTTAAAAAAAAATATTTTATTATATTTTTTTTGTTGTTGTTATCCATTATATACCGAATGTATTAAATTAAATTAATTAAATTAAATTAAATTATTATTAAAGGATATTAGAGGAATTAAATTACTTTCCTATTTGTTAAAAAAAATAATAATAAAATAAATTGAGATAATTATTGTGGATTTATCTTTTTAAAAAATACTAAATAAATTTATTTTTTTTTTGAAAATATAATTTATAGTTTATATATATATAAACTATAAATAATATTTTCAAAAAAAAATAAACTAAGTATAGATAAAAAAAATTTCGGTCGCATCCAAAATATCCAAAACATTATATATATATATATTTTTTTTAAATATAATAACTTTTATAATTATATCTAACTGTATGATATATGTCACAATAAACCATAATATAACATTTAAAGTTATCATAATTAAAAACAAAATTATTAATAATTAATTAATTTAAAATTATATATTTTAAGATATTGATAAAAATTTAATAAATATTAGTATTAACTAACTGTTTTATGAATATAATAATTTACAAGATTAACTTAATTGATTCAATTATTTAATAAAAACAATTATTTAATTTTACATAATTGATGTCAAAATATATATTAGATTTTAATTCATTTACTTAAAATTTTGCGAATAATTTGGTTATTTAATATTATAAATTAAATTTTTTTTAAAAATTTGATTAATATTTTTATTAACAATATGTTTTCAATATAATAATGTACAAGATTACTGATTAACTGATTTAATTATTTAATTATTTAATAAAAAATAATTTTATAATTTTATCTTTTTTTTAATTTTATATAATAGATGTACATCACATTTATTTAATAAACAAAATTATGAATTATTTGTTATTTTAAAAATAAGTTTTTAAATTTTGACAATAATTAAATAAATATTAGTATTAACTAATTGTTTTCACTATAATAATGTACGAGTTTAATTTGATTGATTTAATAAAAATATTAAAATATAATAATTATTTTAATTAAATTATTTTTATTGATTATAATAAACTTTTTAAATTCTATATACTAGATGTCATAATGTACTGTATATTACATTTTAAAGTTAATTTATTAAAAAACTATCGATAATCTGTTTATTTAAAATTATAAACTAAAATTATGTTTAAAATTTAATAAATATTAGTATTAACTAATTGTTTTCAGAGTAATAATGTACAAGTTTTACTTAATTGATTTAATAAAAACATTTTTAAAAATTAATTATTAATTATTTAAATTAATAATTATTTAAATTAAAATATTTTATTGATTATAATAGACTTTTTAAATTATGTATATACTATATGTCATAATGTACTGTATTTTAAGTTATATACTAAATATAAATGTAAATAATTAGTTTATATAAAATTAAATTTACAATTTTTTTAATGAAAATTTTTTCAATTAGTGGTATTTATTAATTAGTTTTAATATATTAATGTACAAGATTATCTTAATTGATTAACTTATTCAATAATAAAAATATTAATTAAAGTTTTAATAATTTTTTTTTTAAATAATTTTATTTACTAGATGTCATAGTAAACATTATATTATTAGTAAGCTAAAAACATGAAATTTTTAGTAAAAAAAAAATTTTAAACTACAAATAATTAATTAATTATTACTTAATTATAAAAATTTCAATGTAAATGCTATTGATATTAATATTTAATGTCTTAATTTAGTATAATAATGTACAAGATAACTTTTTTAGTAAAAACATCAATTAAAAGTTATAGTAAAGTTTTTTAAATTTTATATAATATATGTCATTAATAATAATAATAATAATTTTATTTATATATTACTATTTAAATATTATGATTAATTATTTTATTTCAATTGAATTTTAAAACCTTGGTCATGATTGATTTTAATTAATTTTTTTATTAAAACAACTTTAAATATTTTAAAAAAATATAGAAAACAGCTCATTATATATTTTTTTATTTTAAATGTAAATTATATTCAATGTTTGTTAGTGTTGTAAAAAATTAATTTTATTAATCATATTTTTTTTTTAATACAAGATATATAATAACTGTATTAATAATTAAATATATATTTTCAAGATATTTAAAAAAACAATTCCTGTATAATAATTAATTTTAGAAATTTTTTTGATGACTTTTTAATATTTAGATTTTATATACATAATTAATTATAGTAAAATAAAATTTTTTTATAAATGTGTCGAAATATTTTTATTCAAGTCATCAAAAAATGTCTATAATAAAATTTATACAGGAATTTATTTTTTAATGACTTGAATAATATATAAATTTATAAATAATTTTTAAAAATAATTATATTTATTTATTTTAATATCTTTGATAAAATTTTACTGAAAATAAAAATTACTAAAACGTGTCGATAAATTTTTTTTTCGAGTCATCAAAAATAGCTGTATATATTAAATATAGAAAATTTTTAAAATTTTTTAGTTAGTAATTAATATTAGATAATGTATAGACTATTTTTTATATGACTACTATCTTATATATGGCAAATAAAATTATCTTATTTAAAAAAACAGTAAAATAAATTTCAATAAAACTTAAGAGTTAAAATATGTAGAAATATGTAAAACTTTTAAAATATAAAAATTAAATATATATATATTTGTTCAAATTAAAAATAAACATAGATACTAACATATAACAATAATAATAATACTAGATTAACAAAATTATACATTAAAATTAAATTTTAAGTTAATAAAAAACTATAAATATTTTAATTATATATATATATCTAAAAAAAATAATTACTAATCTAATTTTCTAATTGAAATTAATAAAATAAAGTATAAATATAAAATTTTATTTTTTATATGTTAGTTATATAATTAGTTATAATTTTGATTTTACATTCAATTTATTATTTTTTTTTTGTTTTTAAATTAGTAAAATATTTATAGTTATATTAATTGTAGGATTATTCAATTAAATATTTATAAATAATAATAATAAAAAAATAATAAAATTGTAAATCTATAATTACTTGACTAATAATAAGTTTACATTAATTTAATTTTATTCAAAAAAATCATACATAAAACTTTGTTTTTTAAAAAAATATTATTTTATTACGTTTAATATTATTTTAATTTTTAAAAAGAAAAAAGTGTATTAAACAACTATATTATTAAAAAATAAATAAATAAATAAATATTTGTAATTTTTAAATCTAATATTTTATCAAATGTAATTTTTATTTAGTTTAATTAATAAAATTCTAATTAAATAAATAAAAAAATAAAAACTCATATAATAATAATTCAATTAAAGATTTTCTATGTTATTACTACTACTACTACTACTACTACTACTACTACTACTACAACAACAACAACAACAACAACAACTACTACTACTACTACTATAACAACAACTACTACTACTACTACTATTACTACTACTACTACTACTACTACTACTACTACAACAACAACAACAACAACAACAACTACTACTACTACTACTACAACAACAACTACTACTACTACTACAACAACAACAACAACAACAACAACAACAACAACTACTACTACTACTACTACAACAACAACTACTACTACTACTACTACTACTATTACCACTACTACTACTACTACTACTACTACTACTACTACTACTACTACTACTACTACTACTACTACTACACACACACACACACACACACACACACACACACACACACATACACCAATATTTCACACCCCCTACCCCTCTACTCCACACATTCCTAATTTTTATTTTTATTATTTTTTAACAAAACCAAATTACTTAGTTTATTTATTTATTGATTTTAATACAGCATTTTTTTTCATAAAAATATTCGGGTATATTATCAAATTGGTCGCACCATTCGGGTCGGGATCGGTCATCGATATGCGGTATATATAGTTGAAAATTGTAGAGCATATGGGCCAACGATGACTTAATAACAAGCATAGCCAAACGGGTACCGACACACATCTGGGGACCCAAACCGAAAAACATCAGCCCAGCGGGATCCAGTTTGTTTAGCCGCCGCAAGCTAACCGGGTCCAGGAACCGATCGGGATTGAACTGATAGGGATCGGGAAACAGTTCATCAGACATATGTACGGCCGATAGTTGGATATCCAATCGGTCGCCGGGTTTCAGTTTCAGACCCGGTATCAGATTTGATGCCACACTATCTGCTGGGCTACCGCTGAACAGCCGACTCAGTCGCAGGACATGCGGATTCAATCGCAACAGTTCTTTGATGACGGCATCCATGTATGGCAAGTGTATTAATACATCATAGGATAGCTTACGGCGACTATTCAATGATCCCGTAGTTGTTGTTGTGGTTATGTCGTCCACTAGTTGTTCACCACTAGTTTCTAATGCGTCCACCAATTCGTCAAATAGTTTTGACTGTACACTAGGATAACGGGCCAAATGTATAATCATATCGCTTAGTATTTCGGTTATACCGCTTAGTAGTCCCTGAAATAGTAGTATCAGATAGTAGGATAAAAATCGGACACTTATCGGATCCGATACGCTAACTGTTAACAGATATATAAAAAAATTATTTTAGTTTTAATATATTAAATATAATATATTAAATAATATATTAAATAATATATTAAATAATATATTAAATAATATATTAAATAATATATTAAATAATATATTAAATAATATATTAAATAATATATTAAATAATATATTAAATAATATATTAAATAATATATTAAATAATATATTAAATAATATATTAAATAATATATTAAATAATATATTAAATAATATATTAAATAATATATTAAATAATATATTAAATAATATATTAAATAATATATTAAATAATATATTAAATAATATATTAAATAATATATTAAATAATATATTAAATAAAATATAATAAATAAAATATATTAAATAATATATTATCTAATATATTAAATATAATAAGTAATATATTAAATAGTATATTAATTAATATATTAATTAATATTAAATAAATAATAAATTAAATTATTTATTTATATCTAATAAATATTTTTAACAAAAAAAAATAAAAATAATTTAATCACCATTTTTATCGACCAATTTTAAATACAAGCCGACAGTATCTAAATTTTTATTATTATTATCGTTGTTGTGGTCATTATCATCATCATCATCATCATCATTGCCGACATTTATTTGCCGATTATTTTCATTGTCCACTAATCGCTGGACAACATAACTGCTAATCAATTTTTCTAATTTATCAAACGATTTATCTAAATTACTACCCGTCCACCAATTGGCCAACCGTTGGACATATCCAGGCATACGGACATTCAATTCACGCCACAATACTTCACCTTCCAGTTGGAGACCGACGGACATCATTGACCAATATTTTTGCCGCTCGTCCGACTCGTTGTCGTCGCCATAGTTACCCATACGACTGTCCAAACTGAATGCATTGGCCAGAAATATATCCAAACATAGTCGAGATATTTCCGATTTAATTGAAAATTGTTTATCCGGTCCAATGTTTTCCGATAAATGTCGGCAAAAATTTGCCGAACACTGGTCTATGACCTGGTCGTACATTATGCGCATACGGGCCGTATTGAACAGTATGGTTGTCTTTGACCGAACTTGTTTCCAACGTTGAATATCACGATTGAGAAAACATATACATTTGGACATTTCCGACGGCCAATTGAAATCCAATCGATCAAATTGGTCGTAATGTTTGACCAGTATTTTGTGGGCCAATTGAAAGTCGCATACGGTTAGGACGGGTGTGTCAAATTCAAATAGGCTGTCCACACAAAAAAAATTATATATATATTTTTATATATATATAGTATAAAGAATTTATTTGGGATTTGAGTGGGATTTGAGTGGGATTTGAGTGGGATTTGAGTGGGATTTGAGTGGGATTTGAGTGGGATTTGAGTGGGATTTGAGTGGGATTTGAGTGGGATTTGAGTGGGATTTGAGTGGGATTTGAGTGGGATTTGAGTGGGATTTGAGTGGGATTTGAGTGGGATTTGAGTGGGATTTGAGTGGGATTTGAGTGGGATTTGAGTGGGATTTGAGTTGGATTTGAGTTGGATTTGAGTGGGATTTGAGTGGGATTTGAGTGGGATTTGAGTGGGATTTGAGTGGGATTTGAGTGGGATTTGAGTGGGATTTGAGTGGGATTTGAGTGGGAATTGAGTGGGAATTTAGTGGGAATTTAGTGGGAATTTACTCGAATTATGCAAAAATTGTCGTTTAAAAATGCAATAAACAAAAATGTTCACCCCTAAATTGTGTGTTTAGTTAATGCTAATTAAAACTAATATTTTTTTTAATAATTTCTACTAGCTACCAATGAAAAATTTTAGTTAAATTATTTTTGTTATACTGTTTACAGTACTTGCTGTATATATATATATATATATACTATTTATATATACAGTTTATGCCACTTACAAGTTTAAATTTGAATAATATTATTTAATGCTTTAGCCAGGGTACTTTATATAATTTAACTAATATAAGATAATTGTATTAACTAAGTTACCTTGCTTAGCGTAAGGTTAACTGCACACTATATTACTTAAATTTAAACTTTTATACAGTATATATATATATGATATTACTGTATATATTGATAATATAAATATAAATTGTAAATTAAATTAATTTTTTTAAATTTTTATTTACCCATAGATACCAGATTGTTTTCCATATTGTTTTGACCAGGGTATATCATATTTCATTTGTAAAATTTCTCTAATATTTCCAATTAGTGGCAATGGTCTAGGTCCATTTATACCCAATTGATTCCAATAGTTGACATTATTTAAATGATTTTTATATACTAATAGTTTTAACAAAAAAAAAATAAAATTAAAAAATCATGAAAATATAAATACATAAATAACTTTAAATTAATAGTCAATTTAAAAAAATAAATAAATTATTATACTATTACCTATTAAAGCAATTATAGTTATAATTGCAATTATTAAAATAAAAATCATAGTTTTTTTTAATAAAAAGAATTTAAATTGAACTAATTTTTTATAGTTTTAATTATTTTATAAAAAAAATTTAATTAAATTATTATTATTAATTAATTAATTTAATATCTATACATAAGTGTAGTTAAATATCTACTGATAGATATACAAACTTATAAAGTAATAATAATAATAATATTATAATTATTATTAATAAAGTATTGTCTTATAATTAATTTATTTTTTTAAAAAAAATTATTCAATGACTTTTAGTATTTAAAACAAATTTATAATTTTTTATTTTTTGAATAACTTTCTTACTATTTATTTTTATTCAATAATTTTTCAAATTTGTTTGTTTAATATTAATATATATATATATACAGTATATTAATAATAATACATATTTTTATTAATTATTAAAATTTCTTAATGACTTTTTATTTTATTTTTAATATAAAAAAAACAATTTTATGACAATAATGACGACTTGAATGAAACAAACAAAAAATATGTTTTCAAAAATAAATTACTAAAACTTATTATAATTATTAATAATAATAAAAATAATAATCACAAAAAAAATTAATAGTTTATTATTATTAATATTAATATTATTTTTTAAAATTTTTATTTAAAAAAAATATCTTAGTGTTTGTGTATAATAAAAAAAAAAACTAAAAAATATGTTTACATTAACTTTATTAACAAAATTATTAATGCTATCAACAATTATCCAGGACAGGCAGCTCAAGCACAACCAACTGGCCTATCGGACACCATTGCCACCGAAACAGTCATACGATTATATAGTAGTCGGCGCCGGCAGTGCCGGTGCTATTGTCGCCTGTCGTCTATCCGAATGGGGTTCCGATGTACTACTATTGGAAGCTGGCGGTCCGGCCGATGCCCTAATCGATGATCTACCCGGCCTCGGTGCCCGTACCTATGTTGATGATAATAAATTTTGGTACTACCAGCTTGAACAACAAAAATATACTGGACACTCGTTTTCTGGCAATGGCCACGAAACTGAGATAAGCGGCCGTGTATTAGGTGGTACCTCAACTAAAGCCATATTATATAATAGGTATTAACAATATATATATATATTATAAATATTTAATATATAATTTTAAAAAGTTATATAATTTAAGACTAATAAAAAATGTGTATGTGTGTGTGTATGTGTGTGTATGTATGTGTGTGTATGTATATGTGTGTGTGTATGTATGTGTGTGTATGTATGTGTGTGTATGTATGTGTGTGTATGTATGTATGTGTGTGTATGTATGTGTGTGTATGTATATGTGTGTGTGTATGTATGTGTGTGTATGTGTGTGTATGTGTGTGTATGTGTGTGTGTATTATGTGTGTATGTGTGTGTGTGTGTGTGTGTGTGTGTGTGTATGTATGTATGTGTGTGTATGTGTGTGTATGTGTGTGTATGTGTGTGTATGTGTGTGTATGTGTGTGTATGTGTGTGTATGTGTGTGTATGTATATGTGTGTGTGAACATAATTAAACACTTTAAACCTAATTAAAAATAAAACAATTTGCAATTTATTTCATATACACTATATTGTTATAAAACTAAAGTTAATATTTTTTATTAAAAAAGATTTATGTTGTTTATTGCTTAATTTATTTAAAAAAAAATATTGGAGAATATATTAATTGTTTTTTTATAGAAAAATTTAATTTTTATTAATTATTTCACTATATATATAGAGGTAATCGCAAATTTTTCGACACAATAGCCTCAAAATACGGTGCCATTGGTTGGGATTATGCAAGTGTTTTGCCAGTATTTAAACTAATGGAAAATAATACCGACCCCCAGGTTAGCGATCAGTATCATGGCCGCGAGGGACCGGTAGGTGTATCGGCTGCGGGTAAACCCTATCCAATACACTTGAAACAAGCCGAGGCTGCTCGGGAATGGGGTCTCCACTTAACGGATATTAATGGCGCAAATCAAACTGGGTTTACATTTTTACAGACAATTACCGCCGAGGGTTTGCGATCATCGACTAATAATGCTTATCTGGGCAGTGGTTTGTGTCCCCAGTTGACTATAGTTACCGAAGCAATGGTCACAAAAATACTAATTGAACGTACAAACGATGGACAGGGCACAGGTACTCCTCGGGCACAGGGAGTCGAGTTTATTAAAAACAATCGCAAACATACGGTTAGGGCTAACCGGGAGGTGATTGTATCGGCAGGTAATTTGTATTTTTAATTAATAATTTTAAATAAAAGTATTATTATTATTATTATTATTTATATTGTATTAGTTGTATTAGTTGTGTGTTTTTTTTATTTATTTTTTTAAATCTAATATTTAAATACAAAACTTTTTTGTTTTGTTTTTATTTAATATGAAAACTTTTTTAGTAATTAATTTCTATTTAAATGATTTATTTAATGATTTATTTAATTTTTAATTTGTTTTTTTATTATTATTATTAATTTTATAATTATTACTTAATTAATTAATTATTTCTAAAAAAAATAACTTTATCTATTCAGATATACTTTTAAATATATATATATATATATCTATACATACAGTATATATACTGTAAAAATATAAACTATATAAAATTGATGAATGATTAATTATTAATATATTAATTTTATTATTAATATTTATATACATAAAAAAAAATAATTATCAAATTTTTTATTTATTTATTTATTTTTTTTAGGTACAATACGCAGTCCACAGTTGCTAATGGTGTCGGGTATCGGGCCGGCCGACCATTTGCTGACCATCGACGGTATCGATGAAATCTATTCCGATCTGGCCGGAGTCGGCCAAAACTATTACAATCATCTATATCTGCCATTAGAATTCCCGATCAGACAGTCGGGTATGATTTGGCCGGAAACTGTCGATACGGATAATTTACGGCAACTATACGACGCTACTGCCCGGGCCAGCGGTCCGATGGCCCAGTCGTTTGTCTATACGATAATGTATTTGCCGTCGTCGTCGACAACAATGGCCGGTACGGCAGCGGCAATGGTAGACAACAATACCAACGGTGCCGCTGATGATGACGACGACGACTATCCCGATATCTTTATATTTGCCGACATATCACCGGTCGGTACCGAACCGTTTATAGCCGAAGCCGAACTATCGGCCGATTCAAATACTCAGCTAAATAAACAAATGCTAGACTATTCACGGGAACTCCAATCACGGGATTGTATAGCATTGTGGCCATGTTTGTCCAGACCGTTAAGTTCGGGTACAATTACCCTACAATCAAATCGTATGATTGATCAACCGGTAATTGATCCCAATTTCCTATCGAAACCAATTGATCGCTACCGGCTCAGGGAGGCAGTAGCCGAAACATTTCGTTTTGTCGAGTCGACCAGTTTCGCCCAGTATGTTAGTCTACCCCAGACACCAGTACCACCGTGTAGTTACTGTCCAACGGGTCCTGTATACGAGTGCGACAGTTATTTGGATTGTCTGATAGATAACTGGGCCGGCAGTGAACACCATTCGACCGGCACCTGTCGTATGGGTGATACCCGGCGTAGGGATACTGTAGTCGACCCCCGATTGCGTGTCAAAGGTATACGCGGTTTGCGTGTAGTCGACTCATCCATATATCCGGAGATGATTAATGCCAATACAAATGCCGCGGCAATGTTGGCCGGGGAGATGGGCGCCCGATTCATACATGAAGATAATAATCAATAATTAATAATAATAATAATAATCAATAAATTTTTATATAATTTATTAATAGTTTATTAAATATGTTATCATTATTTATATTAATTAATAAATATTAAATTTTAATTTGACAAAAAATAAATTACAATTTATTTTTGTTTTAAAAAAATTTTTTTAGTAAAATTTTAATATATATACTTAGGATGCTGATTTTTTGAAAAAATATTATTATACAAAACAATAAACACTTTTATTAATATAAAAAAATATATGAAAATATTTAATTTTTTTTATTTGAATTGATTAGTTGCTTATATAATGTTTAAAATTAATGATAATATTTTTTTTAAATAAATAAGTTACATATACAAAATTTTATTTAAAAAATAAACAGTGTATACTGTATACAACTAATACAATAATTTTTTACAAATATAAATATTGATTTAGCATTAGTATAATATTATTATCTTTTTCAAGTGTGTATATTGAATTTTATTTTTATTTATTTAAAAAAAAGTTATGTATGCTATTAATATTTTTTAAAAAAAAATGTTTTTATCAAATAATTAAATCAATCTTGTACATTATTATATTAAAAACATTTGTTGATTACTAATATTGATCAGATTTTTATTAAAAATTTTGAAATTTAATTTTAAATACATTTATAATTAATAATTTTTCAGATATTTATTTTAAAAACTTAAAATATTATGTTTGTTGTCATGACATCTATTATAAAAAAATATATTTTTTTACTTAGACTTTTACATTAAAAAATTTATATATAAATAATAATAATAATAAAATTGTTTAATAATGAAAGTCATTAATGAATATTATTTTTTAATAATAAAAATAAGAATTTTTTTTTTAAATTATTTATATTAAAATAGAAACTATAAAGTAATTAAATAAAAATATTTTTTTAAATATTACTTTATAAGTTGGTATCTGTTTTTTAGTATAGATTTAAATACATGACTGTATAGATGTTTATAAAACTAAATTTATAAAACTAAAAAACCACAAATTTTAATAAAGTTTTATATAAAAATATTTTTAAAATAAGTTAATAATAATAATAATAATACTAATATATAAACTATGATTGTTATTTCATTAATTGCAATTATATTATTAATTGTTTTAATAGGTATTGTATTTAATAAAAAATTATTTTTATATATAATTTAATTAATTAGTTTTAAAAATAATTATTTAAAATATTATTATTTTTTTTTAAAAAATATATGAATATTATTTAGTTTTGAAAAATCATTACAATAATGTCAATCATTGGAAACGATTGGGTATAAATGGACCTAGACCATTGCCATTATTAGGCAATATATTGGACCTATTAAAAGGCACTACTGATATACCCTGGTATAGAAAATATGGAAAATCTGGAATTTATGGGTAAAAAAAAATGTTAATTTTTACATAATTTTTAATATATTTAATTTATATTTTTAAAATATAATAAAAATAAATAAATAATATTATTTATATAAATATTTTTCATGTAATATAATAATAATAATAATATAGTTATATATAATTAATTAGTTTAAAAAAACATTGAAATTTGTTGTTGTTGTTTATGATTTTATATAAACTATTTTTTTTAACTACTACTCTAACTAACTAATTATTTACTAACTATTGTTTATTTTTTTAATTAAAAATATAAAATATATTTTACTTAAAGAATTTAAAATATATTAATTAAATTATTTAAAATTTATTAATTAAATAATTAAAAAATATATTAATTAAGTAATTTAAAAAATATATTAATTAAACAATTAAAAATTATATTAATTAAATAATTAAAAAATATATTAATTAAACAATTAAAAAATATATTAATTAAGTAATTTTAAAATATATACAGTATATATATATTCTCTATATATTTAATTTTATTTTTTTGGTGGGATGACCAGTATATTTGAATTTGACACCCCGGTGCTGACTGTATGCAATTTTCAATTGGCCCAGAAAGTCCTGGTCAAACATTTCGATCAATTTCATCGACTGGATCTAAAGTATCCGGATCAGATGAACAGGGTTGGCAGTTTTTTGAACAACAATATAAGTCGATGGAAACAAATACGTACCCAAACAACCCTGTTTTTCAATAGCGCCCGAATGCGCGTACTGTACGACCAAGTTATTGACCAATGTTCGGCTAATCTGGTCAAACATTTTGCCAATAATATCGGTACAGACGGTCAACAATTTGCAGTCAAAGCCGAAATATCTCGTTTAACGGTCGATATATTTATGGGCGAAGCTTTCACCCGAGACAGCCATATGGGTAACTATGGGGATCGGGATCCGGATAAACATCGCCAGTATTGGTCATTAGTTGCGGCCGGTTTCCGATTGGACGACGAAATGAAATGGCGTGAACTGAATGTACGTATGCCTGAGTTTGTCCAATCAGTGGTCAATTGGCTGACGGGTCATAATTTGTGTAAATCTCTCGGCGAAGTTGAACACCTCATCAGTGGCTATCTTATCGAAAGACTAGAGAAGCCGATCGGTGGCGACAACACCGATAAAAATGAAAACCTGGATATTGTCGGCAGTTATCTAAAATTGATTGATAAAAATGGTAGGAAATTATTATTATTAATATATATATATATATATAATTTTGTTTTAATTTTAATTTTTTATCTTTTTAGTGGAAATAAGTTTCTATTATTAGAGATGATTCTCCTCATATTACGTTCGCACTTTTTATTTAAGACCCCCACCCCCTAAACCCCTATGTTTTTAGTTTTTTCTTGAATGTAGTTTTTTTTCTTGAATGTAGTTTTTTTTGCTAGAAAAGTTTGCTTTTGGCTACCGAACCCCCGTCTCTCCCCCCAAATGCAAACATAATATGTGAATAACCCCTATATGGAAATTAGTAGATTATAAAAAAAAATATTTATTTTATTTATTTGTTTTGAATCACATTTAATACTTTAAATTAGTTTTTTTAAATCTTTTATTTAACAAAAAATATATATTTAATTTTTACAGTTAGTCTAACGGATCCGTTGAGCATCGAAATGATGTCCTACTATCTGGTCGTCCAGTTTCTCGGCCTAATCGGCGGTACTGGCGATACCCTAAGCGAATTTGTCGTACATTTGGCCCGTTATCCGGCGGTACAGAAAAAAATGTACAACGAATTGGCGGAAGCGCTAGAAAACAGTGACCAACAAGTAGTGATGGACAACATAGCAACTACCGGTGCTAACAGTAGTAGTAGTAGTGGTAGTGGTAGTCGCGGGCGTCGTAAGCTATCCTACGACACGCTAACACAGTTGCCATACTTGGACGCCGTCGTCAAAGAATTGTTTCGTATAAACACGGCTTTCCGATTGTCCCGTGTGTTTGCCGGCAGCCGGGATTCGGAAGCGGCCCGAATATTCCCGGGTATACGACTGGCGCCGGGCGATCGTATTGATGTCCAACTGACAACCATACACCAGTCGGCTGAACTGTTTCCCCGACCCGACCAATTCAATCCCGACAGGTTTCTGGATCCGGCCAACGAAAATCGTTGGTCTAATTTAGGTTCAAATACCTTGTTGTCGTTTGGCCAGGGACCACAAATGTGTTGCGGTACCCGCTTAGGCCTACTAGTTGTTAAATCATTTTTATCGCATATGATGTACGCGTATGAGTTTTGTTTGCCGCCCGAACCGGTTGACCAGTCAAGGCCTGATTGGATCAAAGGACTTGATGTACCCGAAAATTTCTATCAAACTAAATGCTGTATTAAGCGTAGAAATTGAGTAGAGTAGTAGTAGTAGTAGTAATTGTGTGGTAGGGGTGGGTGGATGGCTAGGAATGGGTGTATGAATGTGATTGTGATATTGTTATAATTTTAATATTGTATTTTGTGTACATTAGTTAATGGGTAGTTGTAGTAGTAGTGGTAGTAGTAGTAGTAGTAGTAGTAGTAGTGGTAGTGGTAGTGGTAGTGGTAGTGGTAGTAGTAGTGGTAGTAGTAGTAGTAGTTGTAGTAATAGTAGTAGTAGTAGTAATAGTAGTAGTAGTAGTAGTAATAGTAGTAGTAATAGTAGTAGTAATAGTAGTAGTATTAGTAGTAGTAATAGTAGTAGTAGTAGTAGTGGTAGTGGTAGTGGTAGTGGTAGTGGTAGTGGTAGTGGTAGTGGTAGTGGTAGTGGTAGTGGTAGTGGTAGTGGTAGTGGTAGTGGTAGTGGTAGTGGTAGTGGTAGTGGTAGTGGTAGTGGTAGTGGTAGTGGTAGTGGTAGTGGTAGTGGTAGTGGTAGTGGTAGTGGTAGTGGTAGTGGTAGTGGTAGTGGTAGTGGTAGTGGTAGTGGTAGTGGTAGTGGTAGTGGTAGTGGTAGTGGTAGTGGTAGTGGTAGTGGTAGTGGTAGTGGTAGTGGTAGTGGTAGTGGTAGTGGTAGTGGTAGTGGTAGTGGTAGTGGTAGTGGTAGTGGTAGTGGTAGTAGTGTTGGTAGTAGCCATTAGTTAAATTATAATTTTAATTTGTAGACAAATTGTAATATTTTTGTTAGCTTGCTTATTAAATTAGAATTTTATTAATTAACTAAATTAAATTATTAAAAAAGTAATTTTAAAAGTTAATTGTTTATTATTTTTTTGTATAATAAATTTTGTTATAATTTAAAGTTTACAAACATTTATTAATATATTTATATTTAAAAATAATTTTTTATTATTTTATATACAGCATGTTAATTAATATAATAATTAAACATATATATATAGATTATATTTGATGCCATTAATTTAGTTATTATTATTATTATTGTATTTTTTTATTATTTGTATTTATAAATAAATATTTTTTTTTTGATGTACACAAACTATTTAATTAGTAAAAATAAAATAATTATATATTTTTAAAATAAAGTACAATAAATTAATATGGTAATTTATAATTTAATATATATTTTAATTTATTTATAGACATAATTTCATGTAAAAAATAATAATTGTAAAAATTAAAATGTCAATTGCAAACTAAATGTTATTATTAATTTATTTAACTATTTTTTTCTAATTATTTTTGATTAACAAATATACTATGTCAATATTATTTTATTTTTAATTTATAAAAGACTAAATCAAATTAAATAAATAAGCTTAATATGAATAATAAAATTATTAAAAAATATAAAATAAATAAAGTTTTAACTTAGTATTTATATTTATATAATTTAATTCATTTAATAATTATATTAAAAAGCAAAAATTTTTAAATTGCAAATCCTTTTTTAATTTTATAAAATAGATATAATAAAATCAGTTATCAATAAAAATTCATCAAAAAATTACTGTATAAATTAAATATAAATATTAGATATTGTATAGGCTATTTTTTAATAAATATTTTATTGAAATTATTAATAATTTATTTGAGGAAAATAACTTGAATAATTTTTAAAAAAAACTATTACGCACTAGTTAGTTTGCAAAAATATATTTTTAAGATTTTTTTTATAAGTCATTAAAATATTTATTAAATATTAATAAAATAAAAATAAAATAAAATAACCTAACTAACTAGTGCGTAATAGTTTTTTTTAAAAATTATTCAAGTTATTTTCCTTAAATAAATTATTAATAATTTCAATAAAATATTTATTAAAAAATAGCCTATACAATATCTAATATTTATATTTAATTTATACAGTAATTTTTTGATGAATTTTTATTGATAACTGATATTATTATATCTATTTTATAAAATTAAAAAAAGAATTGCAATTTAAAAATTTTTGCTTTTTTAATATAATTATTAAATGAATTAAATTAATCTTGTACATTATTTTATGTTAAAAACAGAGATTAAATATATTAATATCAATTAAAATCTTTACATTAAATTTTTACAATTAACTTATAATTAATTAATTATTTGTAATTTTTTAAATGTCTTGTTTGACTAAAATAATTGTATGTTTTAGCAAAAAACTAAAATTATAAACTAATACATACTATGAAATCTAGTAAATATAATTATATTATTTTGTAAAAAAAAACTTTAATTAACATTATTATTATTATAGTAAAAACAATTATTAAATACCTGTTGATTTGAAATGTAATAGTTTTCAAAAAAAATAATAATAAAAATCTAAAACTAGATTTTTGTTAATAAACATATGATATATAAATAAATAAATAGTATTTGAATTTGATTACATGCTTAGAAACTAACTAATAATATAATAATAAATTATTATTTAATATATTAATAACTAAAATAATATACTTATTATTTATTAATTTAATAAATTTTTGTTTATTTAGAAATAAAATTGAAAATTCATACAATTTATAGAACAATTTTTTTTAAAAAATAAGTATCATATAAATAAATTAATAATAATTATAATAAATTTAGTTCCTCAAAAAAACAAATCTAGAAAATTATTAAATCAAAAAAAAACTAAATCTAAATATTTTAAGTAAAAGTTAAAAAATAAATATAAAAATAGTTATAATAAAATAATAATAATAATAATTGTAAAAAAATTTATATTCTTGATTATATTAGATTGGTTGAAATGAAATTAGCCTAGATAGGTTAAGACAATTTTAATCAAATTTTTTTCTAATATTATTTAAATATAGTATCCGTTAGGCCGTATAACAAGTTTCATACGGTCGATCCACTTCTCATAGACCCCACGCCAGTCGGTTGGTTTTAGGTCTCCCAAAATGACTCAAAAGCGTTGTCAATATCAATTTTGCTATTAAATACCGTTCCTCTTAGGTGTTTCTTGAGATTTTTAAAAAGCCAAAAATTAGCTGGAGACAGATCAGGACTGTAAGGTGGGCGTGTTAAAAGTTGAACACCATTGTCATCGAGATATCGGGTTGTTACCAATGTTTTGTGAGACTTGGCATTATCGTGATACATTATAATGCCAGTTAGTCCAGACTTCGGGCGATCCTCATTGATAGATTCAAAGACTTTAGACAACCATTTTTTCACATACCAGTCGGTGGTAACCTTATATCCATTTCCCAATTTGAAAATTTTCACAATACTAGTCGAACGAAAAAATATGGCGTAGATTATCTTCTTTACATGCACTTCACGTTTGGCCAACTTCGGGATCTCTTCATCTTCTATGACCCATAACTATGCTTTTTTACTGTTTAATTTGTGATAAAAGTACACATATGTTGCGTCACCATTCACTAATCGATAAATAAAGTGATTGCCGCCATTTTCAAAAATCTTCAGATTCTCCCGGCAGATCTTAACACGAGTAGCCATTTGGTCGGCCGACAACAAGTGGTGTACCCATTTGATACAAATATGTCTTGCGTTGCTATAATTGTGCAGAATATGATGTACTCTCTCGTTTAAGATATTCAGTATATAAGCCATCTGTAATAGCGTTATTCGCGGATATTCTTGTAGCAGTTCCCTAATTCTGGCCACATTTTCATCGGTGGTCACTTCCCGTGATTGACCCATCTTCGGGATGTCCTCAATGATGTACGACCAAATTTGAAGTAACGTTATCAATGCGATACTGTAGCTTAAATACCAGTATTTGTTCCCAATGTGCAATTAATTTCATCTGTTGGCTCCTGTGCCGACAGCGCGAGCCGATAATAATATGCAATTATTTCCCGAATATCGCGAGAACCAAAATTAATTGAAATTTCAGACATTACACACTTTAAGAAGTCACCAAAACTGAACCAAATGAGCAAATGTTGTGAAAAAAATTTTAGTGGCCTAAAAAATTGTGTACTTTTATTTGATAATAAAAGTTTTGTCATTTTTTATAGTTTGGATAGTGATGTGAATTACTTTCCTACTATTCCAATAGATTCTAAATATTTTAAGTAAAAGTAAACAAACAAACAAAAATATATTAAAATAGTTATACAGTAATAATAATAATTTTAAAAAATTTCTTTATCATAGATTTTTTAAAAATATTAAAAAAACAAATGTATAAAAAAATAATAATAATAATTATTATTATTATTATTATTAGTAGTAGTAGTAGTTGTAGTAGTTGTTGTAGTAGTAGTAGTGGTATATAAAAAAATTATATTTCCTAAATTAAAATATCAATAGCAAACTAAATGTTACTATTTATTTATTTTATTTAAAATTATTTTTTTTAATATTTTATTATATTAATTTAGTAAAACTATTTTTTAACGTTTTTAAAATTATTTTTTTAGTATAATTAATTATGGAGATAAAAATAAATAAATAAAAATAATTAATAAATTTTTTTAATTTTAATAATTTTCTCCTCTATATTTATTATTTGAATTAATTTGCAAATTAGATATTTTAATATCTATTTTATAAAATTTAAAAAAATATTAAATTTAAAAACGTTTTTTTAAATAAATTAAATTAATCTTGTACATTATTTTATTAAAAACAGAGATTAAATATTAATATCAATTAAATCTTTACTTAAAATTTTTATAATTAAGTTATAATTAATTGATTATTTGTAATTTTAAAAAAATATATTTCTTGTTTTACTAAAAATAATTCTATGTTTTAGCTAAACTAAAATTATAAACTAATACAAACTATGATATATATCTATTAAATATAATTATATTATTTTTAAGAAACTTTAATTAATTAATATTATTATATTAAAAATAATTATTAAATATCTGTGTAATAGTTTTCAAAACATACTAATTTAAAGATTTTTTTTACATACAATTTAATACAAAGATAAATACAATTTAATAAAAAAACTAAAACTAGATTTTTGTTGTTTTTTTAACAAACATATGATAAATATAAATAAATTTGAATTTGATTACATGCTTTTATTAATACTATTACTTAGAAACTAGTAATACTATAAATATTTATTATTTAATATATTAATTACTAATTAATATAATTATTATATATTTTATTTTTTTATTTTAGAAAAATATAAATACACAAAATTTATAGAACAATTAAAAAAAATAAGTAATATATAAATAAATATAAATAATAATTATATAATAAATTTTGTTTTTAAATCATTTGAAATTTATATATTTTAGTAAAAAAATACATATATAACATAATATAAAATTATTAAATCAAAAAATAAAAACTAAATCTAAATATTTTAAGTAAAAGTTAACAAACTAACAAACAAACAAAAAAATATATTAAAATAGTTATACAATAATAATAATAATTGTAAAAAATTTCTTGATTATAGATTTTTTTAAAAAAATACTAAAAATAAAATTAAAAAATAAATCTATAAAAAAATTATTATTATTATTATTATTACTAGTATTTTCCCTCAATTTCTAATCCGAAAATTAAGTTCAATAGATTTCGGTAACAAAATATCCGGACATCTATTAAACATAAACGGTATTTCTGTTTCGGGTATTGTCTCGAACTGGAATCGCTGGACAAGTTTGGCCAACACATGATTCAACACTACTTTAGCATACCGTCGGCCAACGCATATAGCCTTACCGTAACCGTACGGCATAAACGTATTCGGGGTTTGTTTGTCGACTGCGGGCGACAAAAACCTATCCGGATTGTAGACATACGGATCGGGAAAATATTCCGGATTGTAGTACATGGCTATGAAGGCCAGTTCGACGTCCATACCTTTCGGTACGGTCAGTCCTACATCCGGCAAATGGACATCTTCTAGGGCCCGACGGTTGCCAATGAAAAACGGATTCATACGTATAGTTTCGTGAATAATGGCGTTCAGATACGGCAACTGTAGTATACTGTTGGTGTCGTCCATATTAGTATCGGTAGGCATATTAGTTAGATTACTATTATTCAGTTCAGTTAGTTCGCCAAACAATCGGTTTTGTATTTCAGGATTACGGGCCAACTCGTAGATAGACATAACCAAAACCATTGTCATTGTTTCATAACCGGCCAAATAGCTGACATAAAATGCGCTAACAATTTCATTGTCAGTCAAATACATTGGTTTTGAACCATTATTAGTGTACTGATAATCGAGAAAATATTGTAGAAAATCCATCGGTTTATTATTATTGTCCAATTGATTGGCCAGTCGTCTATGCTGGATCAGCTTATGTAGGCTATCGATAAAATAACGTTGAGTTTCGCCAAACAGCCGACCATAGATGGACATCAACGGTTTGATTAGCCTGGGTACTAGCATTGTCGACATCAATATACGGCGATTCCTATTGAATCGGGGCATACTATCCCTAAATTTATCGGGGGATAGACCTAATTCATGAAAACTATGGCCAAACGATTGTTCAATCAGTAGATTCATTAGTAATTCCCGGATAACTAATCGGATGTCTAGTTTGCCCATTGATAGACCATATTTTTGTTTTAGTAGATTAGGATTAGTTGGATTGGGATTAATTGGATTAGCATTAGGAATACCATTAGGAATAGCATTAGGAATAGCATTAGGAATACCATTAGGAATACCATTAGGAATACCATTAGGAATACCATTAGGAATAGCATTAGGAATGCCATTAGGAATACCATTAGGAATACCATTAGGAATACCATTAGTATTAGCATTAGGATTGGCATTAGGATTAGCATTAGTAGGATTAGCGGGATTAGTTGGATTTAAATTCCTGATATGATTGGCCAAATCATTAGCATATTGTTGGCAACCATTGCTAGATAATTGTTCATAATGTCTAAGTCTATCGCCTTTAAATATTTTATCAATCAATTGAAAACTATGTTTGTTGTGATCGAAAAAATATTTTTTATAATCAGTCAAATGTTTCATTAGATACCATTCCCTAAGTCTACCGAATTTTGATTTATTATAACTTAATATCTGGTTAATGGCCAACCTATCCGATATGATTAGCTCAGGTCTAGAAAAACGGTATGTCCTATAATAATAGTAATAATAATAATAATAATGTTTAGTGTTTTTATTGAAATTTTTTTTTTGATTTTTTCAATTAAATTATTAAAAATTAATATTATAATAACAATAATAACAACAATAATAATAATAATACATACATTAACTCACTTACTCACTCACTCACTCACTCACACACACACACACATACTCACAAACATTCACACACACACTCACTCACTCACTCACTCACTCACTCACTCACTCACTCACTCACTCACTCACTCAATCACTCACTCACTCACTCACTCACTCACACACACAATCACTCACTCACACACACACACACACACACTCAAACACACACACACTCACTCACACACACTCACTCACACACACACACTCACACACTCACACACTCACACACTCACACACTCACACACTCACACACTTACACACTCACACACTCATACACTCACACACTCACACACTCACACACTCACTCACACACACACACACACACACTAACATACACTCACATACACTTATACACACACTTACATTCACTATCAGTCAAATAACATGTAATTATTATTATTATATTTATTTAAAAAAATAAATAAATAAATAATTACTATATATTAAATTACTAACCCAATAACCGATCCATATTTATTTGTCCATGATAACATTAGTTTATAATGATGATTGAATATAGTATGCAAATAGTGGCCATAGATTGGCATAGGTATGGGTCCGGCAATTCCTAAACGTTTCCAATGGTTAAAGTGTACATTGAATTGACTATATTTATATAAAAAAAATTAATAAAAAAAGTAATTTTTATATTTGTTTGTTAAAAAAATAAAAAACATTTAAAATATTGTTATATTTATTAAAATAAAAAAAATAAAAATAAAACTTACATAACCGAATAAATTACTATTGAACTAATAATTGATAAACTAATTGTTAACAAATTATATGAAATAAAATTCATTATATTATTGATAATTGACATTTTATTTAGTTTTTAGTTTTTAGTTTTAATTTTTTTCAACAAACAAAAAAATAGTTAAAACAAACTAAATAAATAAGTATCAAACAACAACATTAATAATGTTTTTGTTAATAAAAATATTTAACAAGTTTTTTAACAAAGCATTTGTTAATATATACAGTATATATATATATACACAGTATATATACAGTATATAAATATATATTTATATATATTTATATATATTTAAGATTAGTCATTAAAGTTATTAAAATCATTAAAATATCTATTAAATATCAATAAAAATATTTAAAAAGTTAATTAAATTTATTTATTTTATTTTTTTAGCAAACTAACTAGTGCGTAATAGTTTTTTTTGTTGATGTAAAATATTTAAGTTATTTTTCATAAATAATTATCTATAAATTATTATTAATATTTAATAATCATTATGTATAATAAACTTTTTTTTTATTAATTATAAATATTTTTATAGTTTTATTAATTGCAAATTATTATTGCAATTATTTATTTATTTAATTTTTTTTTTAAAAAACTATATATCTTAATATGTTGTCTAGGTTTTAACACTTACCTCCTTTGACCACGTTTTTAAATAAAACATACACATCAATTTTGAAAAAAAAATTTATTTTATTAATACTATATAAAATAAACATTAAAAAATTAATTTTATTTATTTTGAATAACACAAAGCTCCTTTACCAGAGTTTTACCATAATATATAGACATAAATTTAGAAAAATTAATATTTTATACATTTAATTAGATTTATTGGAGATATATTTTTTATTGTTTCATTGTACAAAAATATAGTATAAAAGCAATTGTATAATAAATTTTCAAGTCATAATAGTCTTTATGTAAAAGTAGTGAACAAGTGAAATGGATGATATAAATTACAGTGACTTAAATAAAAGACTAGAGTCATATAAAAATTTTCAATGGACAGAAAGGATTACAGTAAATAATTATCAACAATTTGCTGAAGCAGGATTTTACTCAATTGGATTACAAGATTTTTGAAATGTTATGAATGCAAAGGTGGACTATGTCTATGGTTACCTGGTGATGATCCATGGATTGAACATGCGAAATATTATCCACATTGTGCATTTTTGCGTGAAAATAAAAGCTTAGTTTTCATAGAAGAATGTACTAAAATTCATAATGAAAGACTAAATAATGATAAAATAAAATGTTTTGATATAACTAATGTAATAATGAATAATAAGATAGAAAATAACATGTTATGTAAAATATGTTATATAAATGAATTTGATATTGTATTTTTTCCATGTTCTCATTTATTAACTTGTTATACATGTTCAATGAAATTAACTAATTGTCCAATTTGTAATGCAATTATTGTATTAAAACAAAAAATTTTTATTTCTTAATAATATTTTACATGAATAAAAAATAACATTATTTAGTAAAACGTTCATTAAAAATTTTTTCTCGAAATTCTTTTTCTAAAACATAAGATATATTTTCTCCAATAAGTTTACATTTTATTTCATGAATACGTCTATCCCATACTATCCAATGCCAATTAGAAATTCTTGCTTGTTTAGAAGCATATGGCCAAACATACATTATTTTTACTTGTACATTATCACAGAATCTAACCGATTTCATGTTTTTTTTAATTTATTAATTATTTTAATAATTATTTTATCATTCAATAATCTATTACGTAAAAAAAGTTTAATATTCTTTTAAGACTATAATTTCTTGTTCGCAGTAATATATAAAATATAGAATAATAACCACAAGTAGTTGACAAATAATGTTGTAATGGTATTTGATTAAATATATATTTTTTACCATTTAATTTAATAAAGGAATATATTTCTGGGTGATAAGGTTTTCTTCCAAATGAATCAAAATATTCAATTGGTCCAGTAAGTGGAACATATATAGCAAACCAGTGTTCTCCAGGTTGTGATGATTTATGTGTGTTAACAATCAATGCACACGGTTTAATAGTTTTTATATAACTTATCTGATTTAAAGCTAAAACACCACAAAATTGTTTTTTTGCTATTTTATCTCTTTTAATAAAACTTAATATTTGAATAGAATTCATGTTTAGTAATCAGTAGTTACATTTCTATTTTCATCAATTTCTATAGTATTATCAAATACAGCATAACAAATTAACTTTATAGCATTTGCTAAATTTTCTGAAAATTTTAAATGCACATTAATATATCCACTTTTAGGTAAATTTATATATTTGTTAGTAAAACTAAAATCATTATTTAAATTAAAAGCATATAAACATAATCCATTTTTATAATTTTTAACGTCAATTGGAGATGGGTTATTAACGTAATTATATCCTAAATTCAATAATAAATCGTGGTATTCTCTAGCAAATAAATCTGTTGTATAGTTAGGTTGATACGGTACTTTAGGTATCATATCTCCATTGACATTTAAACTTAAACTATTTAAATTAAAATTTTGAAATCTTAAAGGATCTCGATAACTATTTCCTCTGTAAGCTGCATCGTCAACCATACCTAAAATAATTTTACTAGGTAATTGACCTAGATATAAATTATCTATATTAAAAGTTGATTGTCCTTGAGTTAAATTAATTACTTTAATATTAGGTCGTTTAACTGTATATAATGCATTAGAAATTCTTAATGCTTGTGCGTGTGCATTAAGTAAATTTGGTGTTACTTTAACTTTTCGAGCAAAAACACTCATATCTGTAATTTTTAACAAAGGATATTGATCTGCTGTCATTGCTGCTGTTTCAGAAACTGTTGGCCATCTTTCATTTGCTTTAGTAAATTCTAATTTAATTGGTACACCACTAATTAATAATTTATTTGTTGTAAATATTGGCCCATGTAATTTTCCGTAAAATTGCATTACTTTACTAGCATTACATAAAGTTGCTAAGTGTTCATTTGGATTTTCATAATTATATGCTGGTGTCCAAAAAGTTGTAACAAAGCCAGATGATGCAACAGTTGAGTTAGAATAATTTGATTGCTCAGTAACCGCTTCAATAAATGACATATAATTATAATTTTGAGCAGCTTGACTCACTAATGTTGATCCGAGATAAATAGCTAATTGATCAAATGCTGTGTTTAAAACGTAATTAGTCGGCGCAAAATTATTAATTGCTGCTGCAAAATTTGTTCCGTCTCTGTTTGTTAATTTACAAGTCAAATATAAATAAATATTTCGCATATCAATATACTCATCAGCTGATGCTTGAATTTCAAAATCAATTGTGTTTGAATCTATTACATTTGATTTAGGTCGATATTCAAGTATTTGTTGACTTTCAATTGTTCCTTGATATTTTACTTTTTCAAATAAATCTAATTCATCTTTTAAAATTTCAGTTGCCATATTTAAGCAAATATATCCAAATTACGTTTTTGTTTATTTTTACCTTTTTTTGATTTTCTAATAAATCGTTTTTTATTTTTTTTATTAGTTCTGGGTTTTCTTCTTAAACCAGAAACTTTGTTTTTATAAATTTTAGTTTTTACAGATTTTGATTTATGTGGCAAAAAATCAATATTATTAGGTTCAATTTGATTTATACCTTGAATTGGTATTCCTTCACCTTTTTGATTATTTTTTGCTTGTGCACAATAATATGAATTATAATCCATTCTGATAAGATGTACACATGTTGCTAATAAAAATACAACTAAGTTATATTTTGTACTGAGGTCTTATTATAAGCGTAGCAAATAATTTTCCTTTTCTAAAAATAAGATTGTTGTTTTCTTCATCAGTGATACGCAAAGTGATTGTATTAAATTCATTGTATTTTAATGGTATAAAATTTTTAACGTTGAAATCAATTTTTATAACATCATCTTTTTCCGAAATATTTGTAGGGATAATTCTTAATATATTAGATTTTTTATTTTGATAATTAGATTCAATAATTATATTACAATAAACAATTAAATAATTTATATTTCTCGAGACACTTAATGGACGAACATCACTTTTAATTTCTTCTATATTTTTAATAGATGTTTTTAAAGCGTTAGGAATGTCAGAATTTTGATATGTTAAATTAATTTTTTCATTGTTTATTATTTTATATAAGGAAAAATTATCAAATAAATTATTTATATTATAATTTTTCAAACCTAATAGTTTTTTTAAATTTTCGTTAAAATCAATATAAAAAACACCTCTTAACAAATAATATTCTACTTTCTTTTCATTGTCAGGTATTGCTTTTTTATTTGTTGGTTTTATTTTTTCATATTCTTCTTTACTTATTAAAACATCATCATCATCTAAATTATACCAAAATTTTGTTGGCATATAAAAATTTCCATTTTTAATTTTATAGATATTTTTTGTACTATCAAAATCAAATACAATATTATTAATTCTCCATTCTAAACCAGAACTGTATTCTCCATAATTACCAATTACCTTTGTTGAAGGCATTTTGAATGTTTTTGGATATCTTTTTTTAATAGTATTTTCAATGTTTCCATTAATTTTAGTTATAATTTCTTTTATATGGTCTTTCCAATGAATATCTTTGTTATGTAATATTTCGTAATTTTCAGTTATATTTTCTCCTAATGAATAATTTGAATCAAACTGCACAACAAATTTTGTAATATTGCTTAATCTATGTTTATCGTGCTCAACAATATCATTTTTTATGTCACCATAAAATGATTCTGGTACCCATTTGAAATTATAAGTAAGAACTAAATTTTCTAAAGGTTCTTTTAAATCAAGCCTTTTAGGAATAATTAGCTCAGCTAAAGCACACTCTTGTGGTTGTTTAAAAAATATGGATGGATTATAATCTACTTCTACAGTACATTCGTTATTATTATTAGTTAAATAAAAGTATTTATCGTCACTTTCAAAATAATTCATTTTTTAATCAATTTTTATTAATTCATTAGAGTAATAAGAACCTCTTATAATTACACCTTTTTTGTCTTTTACTTTATATTTATAATAAGGTGATGTATAAAATATTTTATGTATTATAAATATTTCATTGCTATAATTAGGAATATATCCTTTTTGAAATATATTTCTCATTAATTGTATTCTCACAAAATCACCAATTTTGTAATTTTGATTCTCTTGTGAAACTTTTATTTTGTATAAATTATTATATACTATTTTTTCATTATTTTTATTAACATCAACTGGTTTATATTTTGTTCTGCTGTGTGTCGTGTTGTTATAGTTATTAATAATATTTTTTAATACATTAATAAAATTTTTTGTTTTGTTATAATACATATATTTGTATAGTTTAACTTTAATTGTTTGATTCCAGCGTTCAACTACTCTAGCTTTAGATGAATCTTTTAATACTAAATGTTTTATTTTTCTCCACTTTAAATATTTTTTTAATTGTTTATTAGTAAATTCAAGACCAGCATCAGTAGATAATATACTAGGTTTGCGTTTAGATAATTTAAATATTTTAATAAAAGCTGCTTTTACAGTTATAGCAGTTTTATTTTTAAGTGGAATTCCCCATCCAAATTTTGATAAATTATCTATTACCATAAGTACATATCTATAATTCTTATTTATTGTAGGATATTTAATTTCAATTAAGTCTGCCTGCCAATTATGATCAATATAACGAGAAACAATTGAATTTCTTTTAAATTTATGTTTTACTGGTCGATGAATTCCATATACATTTTGTTTTGTTAACCATCTTTTAATTTCATTATATGTTATAAATGGATATTCTTCTTTAATTACTTTATATAAATTATCAATTCCACTAAAACTTGATGATTTTGTAATATTATAGTATGCTTCAGATATAGTTTTATTAATATTTTTTCCATTCAAATGATTTTGAGACATTAGGTAACTTATAATTTGGCTTTTCTAAATTTCTTAAGTTGTAATTACGTTTAGCTGTAAATAATTGTTTTTTAATTAACGATAAAACATTAGGTTTAATATTTAATTTATTTTGACCAAGTTTATTCTTATTTTTGAAAGTAGTAAATGCTTTTCTTCTTAAAATTTTTGGAGTTACATAATCATCATCATTATCTTCTATTTTTTGAGGGATTCTATTTATGGGAACATTATCTTCAAATACATTATTTGTTACATTAATATAATCTTTGTCTTCAATATTGTTAAATTTCCTTTTAAATATCAAAAATCTTCTTAAAGAATCAGCATATAATTTAGCTTTGTCACGCTCTGTATAATTTGTGTTTAAAATTAAATGTATTTCTTTGTCCAAGTCATTTAATCGTAATAAATTTGGTTCAGTTTGTAATTTTTGAACATTTAAAAACTCTGAAATTTTATTATTGGAATTATTATCATTCATTAATTTAAGTTTTTTAAAACTCATTTTACGTATATTTTTCTCTGACTTTATTTATGATTTTTTTACCAAAATGACTAATTAAATGAGATATTGCTTGTTGAACAAGTATTTTTAAAAAGATATTGCCACCTTTTTGTATTAAAATATTTTTTCTTTTAATTATAGGAGATTTTATAGAAAGTTGTCGCAATTTATTTTTATAAATTTTAAGTTTATTGAAATCACAAGTTTTTAATGGTATATTTCCAAGTAAACAATTTTTAGCTATTTCTGATATTGCATTTATAATACAATTATTAGCTTGTTTTAATAATTGTTTTCGATCTTTTTTTGTTTTTGCTGTACTTAATTTTTTTAAATATGAAACACAACGTAAAATATTTTTTAATTTATTTGTTTTTAATGTAGACGCATTGGTTTTCATTTTCATGAAAAATGTTAGATCTAACTCTTATATTATCAGGTGTGTTTTGGTCAAAATCCAATAATAAATAACTGAAAGGTTTGTTTTTTGTTGCATCAATATAAGAGTCATATATAAACTTTGGATTACTGCTATCAATTTGATTACTTAATATTTTGACAGAAAGTGTTTCCCTTGGATTACTCATTAAAATAACATATGTGGAATTAGTTGAAATATCACGCATATATTTATTTTTAGGAAATAAATTTTGTATTAACAATATAACTGTTATATTTTTATGATGTGATAATTTAGTAAATAAATCACTTATAAATAAATCATTGCCTACAGTATGCATGTTATCATCAATTATTAATAAATTATTTTCGTTAGAATCAAACATTTCAATATTGCTTTTATCAAAAGTATTAACTTTTTTAATATTTATTCCATGAACATTGTTTATTATAGGAAAACCTTGTCCAGAATAATATACAATTTTGTCAAAATAAAATCCAAATAATTCATACATGTTATTTAACATTTTACAAACAAATTCAGTTTTTCCCGAACCCGATGGACCATAGATAATAAATCTTCTCGGGTGTTTAAATGTTGCATCATATGTTGCCATTACAAATTTTAAAATATTAATATTTAGTATTAATTAATATTACACTATATATTTATTAATGTCCTTGAATTTAGTTATAAATAAAGAAACTTTTTAAAATTTTGTTTTAGTTAATATTCGTTTATTATGGCTTTTCTTTCACCAAGTTTCAATGATTTAAAAATTATTATATGTTCTAATGGTTTCAAAATTGATTGTGAATTTATTTTAAGAGAAATTGGATTTTGTTTTAACAATATAAGTGGAAGTGTACCATTTAATTGTCGTATAAATCGAAATAAAATTGATGTTTCAAATCAATATTTAATTGACTACCTTGAAAATGAATTTCATGGATTAAAATTCAACAAAAAGTTTGAGTATGGATTATCAGCAAGTGAATTTGTTCCTGTTATTAAAGCAATATATCATTTAAATTCCAATACTAAAGCAAAGTATATTGGAATAACTAAAAATGATGAAGGGATTAAAGGACTATTATATAAAGCAGGATTTGGTCATTTAATTATTGAAATTGATAACATTGATGTTCTCAAAATTTGTGATAAAACTATTCCTACTGATGGAGAGTTAATGGTTATTCAACAAAATGATATAAGTATTCAACCTTGTAATATTCATGATAGACTTAAATCTATCTATAAACCTCTCTGCGCAAAAACTAAAGCTGAATATTTGTATAAATTATTAAACGACAATAAATCGGATTTAACTCAAGGCCAAGTTTTATATTAATATAAATAGTTGAAAAATTTTATTTTAAATCATTAATAATGAAGCCATTGAATAATGATATACCTTCTTTGAATAATCTTTATAAATCAGATAGTGTTAAACAAACTATATATAGTATTTTAAGTGAAGAATTTGACTACGTTTTTGATTCTCTATTAAATGATGCTAAATGCATCAAATCATTATTAGTTAAAGAAATAATTCGCAATAAAATTGACATTAAAGAAATGTATATTCAATATGGATTCCCTATGGAAAACTTGAAACAATTAAAAATTATATTGGATACAATTAAAGAATGGAAGACTAATGAAGATTGTGACAATGTATTTACCAATAATTGGGATAATGAGGTATATAATTCTAAAACTAATACTAATAACAACTAATTTTTAGTATTTTATAGGAATAAAAGAATTGTTCAAATAATCATCATTTGTTGGCACATATTATAATCAACTAGAAAAAACTTATTTTAATATTATTTGTACTGTACTTAATTTAATTAATAATTAAAAAATAAAAATGTTTTAATTTAATTTTTTTTATTTTTTAAAATAAAATAATTACAATATTGAAAATATATATATATAAAATTATATAATGATATATTTTTTTTAATAAATTGGATATATATAGTTTATTTAAAATTTAACAATGATTAAATAATAGTATAAACATTTTAATCTATTAAATATATAAAATAAAAATAGTTTTAAAAATTAAAATTAATAAACATTATAATAAAATAAAAATATTAATAATATTTAAAATAAAATGTATTATTTTCCAGTAGAACCAAATCCTTTGTCAGCTCTTTGTGTTTGTTTAAAAGTTGCATTAAACATTGTCACTTTTTTCAATGGTAATATAATAATTTGTGCAATTTTATCTCCATGAATATAGGCAAAATTATTAATGCTATTATTAATCAATAGCACTTTTATTTCACCAGTATAATCTGAATCGATGACACCAGCTCCTATATCTATACCCTTTAATGCCATTGAACTTCGTGCACATATTTGCCCATAACATCCATTCGGAATTTGCATTTTTACACCAGTTGAAATTAATTTTCTTTCATTTTGTTGCAATACTCCTACATCATTTGCATACAGATCATAACCTGCACTCTGTTCACTTCCTTTTGTTGGTATCTTTCCATCATTTATTAAGTTAATTTTCAATTGTTCATCTAAACAAAAAATAATGTTTATAATATTTAAGATTAACAACTAAATATATAATCTTACCATTCGGTACAATACATTTTGGAAGTGAAGATATACATTCAAATGATCGTTCATTATAATATTTAATATCTGCAACTATTGCATTGGCTAATAAAAGATCTTTTCTAAACATGTAATTGTCTAAAACATTTTCGTTAATTATTTCTATCTTAATATAAGTATCATTATTATCAACCCAAAAGCAACGCATAATTAAATTTACATTTTTTAATTCAATTATATCAAAAAATTTTCCAGCTGAAAATTTTGGTATATCATAATTGTTTTTAATCTTAATAATACATCTATTCATTGGCTCAATTATATAATCAAACAAAGGTATTATATTAATAATACCAAAAGATGACAATTTAATTAAACTTTTTTGAATATTATCTTGGGTAATGGGTAGAGATTTTTCAGTTATATAGGCTCCATTAATTATGTTATTAGAAATTTTTGCCACAGAATTCATATTTAATAACTGGTTTAATTGTTGTGGAGAAGTTATTTTTTTAATAACTATTTTGCTAAATTTTTCTAGAGATAATGGGGGAGTTGATGATGATGATGATGATGATGTTGATGCTATCTGATCGTTTAAATGAATTGATGAATTTTGAGATGTATCTATAAAAATTATAAATAAGATTTATAATGACCAAACGGAAGACAATTCACACCATCATCTAAAATGAATGATTTGTCGTCAAAAGGTTGTAATACAAATTTTTGTAATTGAACAGATTTCAAATTATGATTTTTAGATTCAATTTTGTTCATCGTCGTATTAAAATATTTTTCTTCATTTAAAACATTTATGTAATGATTATGTGTCATATAATTATTTATAATATATTTTTTTACACCTTTAGCCACACGTTTATTCATAACTTCATCATATTTAATAGAATATAATTTACTTTTTAATCCAATAAATTCATTTACTGGTTTTTCTCCATATTCTGATTTTAAATATCCAATCATTTTTTGATGTTTGTCATTATATAAACTATGATTTTTTGAAAAATTTGAGTAATCCATTATAGGTGAGAAATATTTTTTCAAATCTTCATAATAGTCGTTAGTTTTAATTTCATAAACTAAACTGTCCGTATCTGTATATAATAATTTTATTTTATTATTATAATGATTTTTAAAAACTTTGTAATGCATAGAATACATGTAATATTTAGAAAGTTCTAAAACGGAAAATCCAATAAATATTGGTTTATCTAAAGTTACATTTGTCTTATTCATTTTAATCAAAGCAGAGTTCTCAGTTAGAATCTGTGCAGTATTAAAATTTAATTTTTGAATATATTTATTTGCTTGTTTCCAATTTAAAGCAAATTTTATATCTATATGTTTTCTTTTGTCTTCAATACTTTTACCAAATACAGAATTATTCATTAATTTATACAAATCTTTTTCAAAATCATTTGTTGCAATTTTTCTAAGATTTGTATTTATTGATATATAAGATTTTAAAAAATCGCTTTGATAAAACCCTATTCCGCGGTGAATTTTTTTATTTTTAATCCTAATTCCAAATACAGTTTTAAATTTTTAAAATGAATAATATATTTAGTTTTATCATAAAATGTTAATAATAATTTTTCCGTAGCTGATCGATTATATCCATACATTTTAAGATCTTTCAATAAATTGTGTTGATAATCACTTAATAAATTGTTTGTAATTTTTAATTTTTCTGGAGCAAGTGGAAAATCATGTTTGTCATGTAAATTTGAAGGATATTCTAAGTCACATTCTAAAATATATCCTTTGTCACCATTTGTTTCAATAGTATTCCAATTTATACTGTTAAGAGTAGTAATGTCAACCCAATTAAAATTTTTTAAAGGTAATTTTTCGCTAAGACTTTTACCATATAGATTATTTACATCTAAATGAGTTAAAAAGATAGTGTCGTTTTTATCATCAAAATTTTTACAATATTTATTATTAACAATTGAATGTCTTTTAAAGACATTACAAATTCCTCCTCTTATTCCTTGTTCAATAAACATGTACATGTCAATATCTTGCATTAGTTCAATTTCTATTTTTGTTAATTTTAAAGCGGCGGCCCACGCCAAACCAGGTATAGAATAAAAATGACAAGGTTCAAGTTCATATTTATCAAATATCATTTTTCTAAAAGTTTGAAAAATATCACATAGTAAAGCTGTATCCAATAAACAATAGAAATCATGATATTCTCCCAAATTTTTAATTTTCATTATTTTCCAAATTTTTTTAGCAAAATTGTAATCTTCAACACTGATTGATGTATCATTTAATTTAGAATAAAATTTTTCAATTGTTGGTAACTCTGGTTCATCAAATTTTTCCCAACTATCCATGTATTCATATGGATATACTCCTTTTTTAAATAACATTCCAATAAAGTCATTATTAATTTTATTACAAAATATTTGTTTAGTTATCGAAAAATTATTATTTGAAGATTTTAAATTTTTTACTAATACATCTAAACTTTCACTTAAAAATTGGCACGAATCAAGTACTTTTATATTATCCAAAGATATTGAAATAAATTTTTCTATAGATTGTGGTATAACAGTACAGCTTTTAAAATAATTTGATTGTAAACTTGCTATTATAAAATGCGAGTCGTAATTTTTTAAATTGTGAAAAAATAAAGGTATTTTATAAGGTAGTTTGAATCTTATGTTACACATTTTATGAGCAGATCCTCTATATTTTCCAGTTAAATGATCATGATCATAAACCTTATCTTCAGGTTTAATATAGTTTTTACATAAAAAACAAATAGTTGATAAATGATGTTCTTTTAATTCAGAATCAGTAATTATCATTGAATTTTCTTGAACTAATTCAGCATTTATTTGTGTTGAAATTAAAGATAATGTATTTAAAAAATGATTCATACAGTTTTTTCCTCTGTAAACTTTATAAAAGTAAATTTCATTTTGATTTTTTATAACAATAATAGAGTAACCACAAGCGACATGTTGAGCTGTTTGTTTAGTTTTTTTATTAAGTTGCGATTTTTCTTTTACTAATAAAGATTCAAAATCAGCATACATTACATATGGAAATTTATACATATACTCATAGTGTTCAAATTTCATAGTTGGTTTTTTTGACATTTTGACAGTAAGAGGTTTAAAGTGTAAACAATTTTTATAATGTTCGTTTAATTTAATTTTAGTTAAAAATCCATTTAAGCAATTAGAACAGAAATGTCGATAATTTGCTTGCATACTTCCACACAGTCTATTGAAATTTTTAATATAATAGAAATGATTATTATACAACAATAATTTAATAGAATGCTTTGCTTTATGTTTTGATATATAAAGTGGTACAATTGATTCTTCATAAGTTGAAATTTTTTCCCAAGTATAAATATTTATACGAATATTTAGATGTTTATTATTAATTTCAAATTTTTTAATAGATTTTAAATTTAATGGGAATTTTAAATTTTTCAAATTTATATATTTTAAAAATGGTTTAAGTTGAGATAAACGTTCTAAATGAGGACTTTTTTTATTATTAAACTTATAATAATTATTAGCAATAAATCCTAATACAGACCAAATAAAACATTTTTTATCATTAGTTTTTATTGAAATAATTGCACGTTTTCTTAACACATGATCAGGTAGTTTAGTAGTTTCACAACCCCCTTTTAGTGGATTGTATTTAGCTATTCGTACATCTAATCTGTCTATTTCATTTATTATCCAACCGCTACCAAGTGATTCAAATGTATTAATTTTATTATCAAAATAATTTATTAGTCGATTTATTATATATTTATTTTTATAATATTTATTTATTATAAAATTATCACTTGTAAAATAACTTATTGTATAACTTCTAACGCCAGCAGTTTCTTTATAAAATGTACATTGCAAACAAAATTGAATTTTTGTTGATACAAATTTTTCCAAGACATAATCAATTAATCTTTTAATATCATATTGATATTTTAAGAAAAAGTCTTCACTGTTTTTGTAATCTTCAACTGGATATAGTTCATATTGTTGAAGAAAATGTTTGAAAGCATGTTTTGATAATTTGAAGTTTAGATTTTCTGGTAATTTTAGTTTACTTATATTTCCTGATCCAGTTTGGGTAAATTCTATTAATTTATGTTTAATAAACGAAAACATAGTATAAAATAGAATGCCACAAAGTAAACAATTTATCGGCATTGTAATATTTGAGTTTTTAAAACAATTATCATAATGTTTCCTCACTTCGCTATAATGACTTATTTCTGATAAACATATTTGACATCTAGTACTTGATATGATTTTATTATGGTGAGCAAGTCTTTGATGATGTATATATAACCGATGTGAAGAAAAACTTTCATTACAGTCATTGCAATTGAATTGTATAGTTGACTCCTCCATAATGTCTAAATAAAATGAAAATAAAAATAATTAATTTTTACTTAATTATACTAAATATTTTTATAATATTTAGTTGTTTTCAATATATTTATAAAATATTAGATGAAATTAAATCTCAAAAGCAGATAGATTATATAATAAAAGATGAAATTGATAATTGTTATTTATCAGTTCATACAATAATTAATTTAAATGCATCTATATTATGGAATGAAACCGAATCAAAGTTTATTTGGCAGAGCAAATTTCCAGACAATAATATACATTCATATATCTCAAGTTACACGAAACCATATTTACTAGAACTAATTCAAAACAGTACAAAAGATTGTATATGCTGTAATTAAAATTTATTTTTTAAAAAACTATATTTTTTATTTAAAACTATTTTATTATTGTAACACTATATAATTTAAAATTTTTATTAAATTAAATAATTTTTAAAAATTAAATACATTTAGTAATATATTAATTATTATAAAAAATTAATACTTTGTTATAAATATATTTTTTAATTAGTTATCTGTACTATTTTAATAACTTGTAAAAAATGAATTTTGATATTTATAAATAATAAACAAAATATAAATTTTAAATTTTATAATAAAATGCAAATTAATATTAATATATTAATTAATAATATAAAATCGTCAGCAACATCGTGCTACTACAATATAAAAATAATTAATAACATAATAGTAGCACGATTGATGTTACTGTCTCCAATAGACAAATTTTATTATAGCCAAACAGTTAAAATAAAAATATATTAATAATATTAATATAATTAATAATATAAATATTTTTAGTAATATTAATATATTTAATAATATTAATATATTTAATAATATTAATATATTTAATAATATTAATATATTTAATAATTTTAATATATTTAATAATTTGAATAATATATACGGTTAACGGTACCAAACGGTTAAAATAAAAATATTTTAATAATATTAATATAATAAATTATATTAATATAATTAATAATATAAATATTTTTAGTAATATTAATATATTTAATAATATTAATATATTTAATAATATTAATATATTTAATAATATTAATATATTTAATAATTTTAATATATTTAATAATTTGAATAATATATACGGTTAACGGTACCAAACGGTTAAAATAAAAATATTTTAATAATATTAATATAATAAATTATATTAATATAATTAATAATATTAATATTTTTAGTAATAATAATATATTTAATAATATAAATATTTTAATAATATTAATATATTTAATAATATTAATAACTTTAATAATATTAATATATTTAATAATATTAATATATTTAATAATATTAATAACTTTAATAATATTAATATATTTAATAATATTAATATATTTAATAATATTAATAACTTTAATAATATTAATATATTTAATAATATTAATATATTTAATAATATTAATATATTTAATAATATTAATATATTTAATAATATTAATATATTTAATAATATTAATATATTTAATAATATTAATATACTTAATAATATTAATATATTTAATAATATTAATATATTTAATAATATTAATATATTTAATAATATTAATATATTTAATAATATTAATAATATTAATATATTTAATATTTTGAATAATATATATATATATATATATATATAATTAATAATATAAATAATACTAAAAATATAAATATTATTAATAATATATTTATATTTAAAAATATAAATTATACTGAAAATATTTTTATTAAATCAAAATTTTTAAAATATAAATATAAATAATATAAATACAATTTAAAAAATTATTACAAATACTATATAACTAAAAATTATGTTTTATGCTAACCTTCCAGCAACTGTTATCGAAACAGATCATAGTTATTAATAATTGTTTTAAACTATAATTGTCACATTGGAACTATGCCATTAGTAGACTAAGTTTAAATAGCTTTATTAATAACATTTGTCTGGATTAGAAAAACAAATGTTTTTTACAGCAATACTGTTTATTAATTATAAACAGTTATAAATAAACATAATTTTTTTAGTTACAATTAGTCAGCTCTTCTAATTGAACTAGTGTTTATAAATTAAACAGTTAAAGTAAATTAAAATAATAATAAAACAAATGCATCAAATATTTATTTAAAATTTTATAAGCAATAAAATACAAAGTTGATTAAATAAGTTTTAAAATACATAAAATAATTGATTATAATATTTATATAATAAAATAAAAATTTGATTAAATAAGTTTTAAAATACATAAAATTATTGATTAAAATATTTATATAATAAAATAAAAATTTGATTAAATAAGTTTTTAAAATACATAAAATAATTGATTATAACATTTATATAATATAGTATAATAATAAGTTTGATTAAAATATAACATTATTAATAATTAATAAAATATATTAACATTACAAAATTATAAATTTATGTATAACATAATTGACAATTAACATTTTACATGCAATTTTAATGAAATTTATGTATTAAGACAAAATAAGCTTTTTAACTTTGAGCTGAAAGTTAAAAAATACTCAATTTTGTAACTTTTTTACATAGATTTTTTAGGGCAACTTTTACAACTTTTACATTTGCACATGCATTCCATTTGTACATCAATGCCTTTGAGTTCTGCGAAATGTTTTAATACACGTATAGCAAATGGGATTTTTATTTCATCCATTCTGAACCGTTGGCTACCTCTTTTGATTTTATTATCCATTTTAGAATAGTAGTAATTTAAGAAAACTACTTTACCTTTAGTATTTAATCCAAATCCATTGAAATCTAAAATAAAATATGTTACAAATTGAAAAAATAATTTTAAAAAAATATATTTACCTGATCTGTTAAGAGAAATGAACTTTTCGTCATCTTTATCCACAGTGCCAGTGTTCTCGACAATATCAAAATTGTCCTCATTGTCAATCTCTGCGCTTGTAATAACCTTCTGTTTTTTTGGTACAGGTTTAGTTGCCTTTGAAGTGGACTGTTTTGTTGCACGCTTTTTACCCTTTGGTTCAACCAAAACTATGGGTGCATCAGACCCCTGACTTGAGTCAGAATCGCTACCCTCCAAATTCTCATTTGATACAAATTCACGAGATTTTTGAGACATCTGTAACACAAAAATAATTAAAACATTTATCAAAGTTAAATACTCCACTTACTTTTGACTGTATATAACTCAGTATATTACTTTGTTATCTGTAGTACAAGTAAGTTTTGTCTTTAACTACAAACGCTAAAAACGATTATGATTTCAAAAAATGATTTTACTGCGCTTTTATACTCATAAATTGAGGAAAAACTTGTTAAAATAAAAATAATTACATTTGGGCGTTAGCTACATTTTGACAAGCATAACCAAAGTATTAGGGGGACAAATTTTTTAAAATTATATATATGAATATATAAATAAATTTAAAATAAAAATATATAATTTTTTTTTTAAAAAAAAATTAAAAGAAAAAATTAAAAAATACACAAATTTTATGTTATATCTATTAATCCATATTAGATAATTTAAAAATTCTTTCGAATATTTTTACATATTATTATTATTAAATTGATTCAATAATAATATTTTTTAAAAATACTAAATATTTTGAGAAAAATAAAAAAACGTAATTTTTTGTGTGCGTGTATGATTTTATAGTCGTAATTTTTGAACGGTAAGCAGTAACAAAAATCTGATTTCATAATTGAAATCTAGAGTAAAAATCCTATAAAATTGATACCTCACACGATACCTAGGTCTCATCATAGACCCTAGGGCCCATTTTTTTTTTTTTTTAATTTTTTTTTCGAAAATATTAACCCACCTAAGACTTAATATAAACTCATTTAGACCTTAAATAAAGATTTTAGCATTTTTTAGTGTATTTTAGATAAATTTTAATATTTAATTTTCAATTTACCCCCCTGTAGACACTTTGGTTGTTGTTAAAACACCCAAAGTCAAAACTACACCCAAAGTCGAGCCACACCTGAACGACTATTTTTTATTTTTGTGTAAAAACCGAGGCACACCCGATTTAATTGCAATTAGAAGGTGAAATTTTCTGTATATATATCGCAAGTTTAGTTAAATAAATTTATCATTTAGTTTTACAACTACTTTTGTATAACTTTTTAATATTAATAATATTAATAACTATGCCTAAAGTTAATAAAACTAAACTTCATTCATGTGATTGCTGGTACAACAGAAAACCACTTCCAAACTGGCCGTCTCCATCAAATGGTATGTATTACTAAATAATTATATATATTTAAATAATTTTGTTATATTATATTAATATTTTTTTTATTTTTCAATAGTTTGCGAAAACAATAAGGTGTATAAATGCTCCCTATGTGGATACGAGGATTGGATCATATCTGCTGTCAAAACGCACATCGTTCGAAGACATTCAAAACAAGTTCAAAAGCATTTCGATGAATTTGGTGACGTCAGAAAATTTGTTGAAGTTTGGGACCTGAAGACGGAAGCGGTGGACGACAATATTAACTTGGATTAATTTTTGTATTTTTTTATAACTTAATATTGTCTTTAAATTAATAAAATTAATTTTATTTTCAAAATTGATGTGTATTTTTTCTTAAAAAACTGGTCAAAGGAGGTAAGTGTTAAAACCTAGACAACATTAATAGTTATTTATACATATGATATAACTTACATATAAAAATTTTTTTAATTTAATTAAATTCAATTAATTATTATTATTTTATTATTATTTTTGAATCAATTACTAAAAAAATATATTGATATTAAATTTTTAAAAAAAAACAATTAGAACTAAAATAATTATTAAATAGATATTTAGATAATATTATAAAAATAATAGTTTTATTTTTTTTAATAATGACATATTTTTATATAAATAATAAAATATTATTATAACTTTAATTTGTTTTATGTTTTTTTTTTGAAATAAACTTATTATAATAATTGTGTACATTATTATATTAAAATCAGATATTAAATATTTATAATTAAGGTATAATTAATTAATTATTTGTAATTTTTCAAAAAAAATTAAAAAAAAATGTTTGACTAAAATATGTATGTTTTACTACTAACTAAAAAATATAATGTATACTATGACATATAATAAATAAAATTATAAAGATAATTATAATAAAATCTAAATTAATAGTTTTATTTAGTAAATAAATTAAGTTTATATATTCTAAATTATAATTTGTTTTTAAATATATCAATTTATTTATGTTGATTATATATTTATTTAAAAACGATACAAAAAAAACAAATTAATAGATATTTATTTTATATCTTTATATATAAAAATAATATGTTAGTATCTATACTTTATTTTTTATTTTTTTTTTAAATTTTTGATATTCATATTTTTAATAATAATAAAATAATGTTAATAATATTTTCATAATGTTTAAATACTGATATTATACTTATTGTTATCTAAAAGTTTATTATATTTAAAGTTATTTGTTTAATCATTTTATAAAAATAAATTGTTAAAATAAAGTCTAGAAACTTTATAATATAAAATTAATATACAGTACAATAATACTTTAATGATTATAAAGAAATTTTTCAAATTTTTTTTTAATAAAACTAACTTTTTTTAAAAAAAGAAAAATAGTCATATGAGATAAAAATATAATATTTTATTATTTAATAAATATTTTTTTTTAAAAAAAATAAATAAAATCTTATTCTAATAGATAATAATAACAATACTTGAAACTATAATATATATAAAATAATTTTATTAGAGTTAATAAATTTAAAAACATTACTATAACTTTAAATATTGTTTTGTTTTTAATAAAAAAATATTTAATAAATAAGTTTATCTTTATTACATTATAATACAACAAAAAACATATATTATACTGTATATTAATATCAATAAAAATGTTTATCAAAAATTTTTTGATGACTTTAAAAAATATAAATTATATCGATTTTAAAAAAATAATTTTTTTACTATTATTAATCATGGAGATAAAAATAATTTTTAAAAAATACATACATTAAGACACTGGATATAATTTACTTTTATAAATAATATAATAAGTTGTTTTCTATATTTAATTTAATTTTTTTTAAAAATATTTATTTGCTTTTTTATTAAAATAAAAATATATATAAATCTGTTATGATTAGGGTTTTAAAATAATTAATAGATTGCATTAAATTCCTGGAAATTTTTGTTTGTTTGTCATTTTAAGTACACATTTACTTATTAATAGACATATTTTCAATGAGAGAATTCCTGAATTTAAAAAAAAGTAGAAATGAAAGTAATTTTCCACTAAAATATAAAAAAATAATATTCCCATTAAATATCCCTTTTATATTTATTTTTACATACTAGATATATTATCAATAATGCTAAAATAAATTAAATAAATATTATAATTTTAATTAAATATGAAAATCTATTAAGAAAATTCAATTGAAATTAAATATAATTTTTTATTTATAATAAATAATAATTAACTGTAATATAACTTACATATAAAAATAATAATAAGTTGGTATTTTTACTTATCTTTTTTTTAATAAATTCAATTAATTATTATTATTATTATTTAAAACACTTACTATATATATAGACATTAAACTTTTTTTTTAATTTAAACTAAAATAATTATTAGAGAGATATTTAGATAATTTTATACAAATAATAGTTTTATTTTTTGTAATAATATTAAATTTATATAAAATAAAATAAAAACACTACTATAACATGATGTTTTTACTAAACTATTAAATAAATTAAGTTATATTAAGTTAAATTAAATCTAATAAATAAAATTAAAAAAATTCATTAAAAGATTTTGAAAATTCAATTGAAATAAAATAATTATTCATAATATTTAAATAATATTATATTAATAAAAATTTTATAGACATATATTATATAATATAAAAATACAACTATAACTTTAACTTGATTTTTTTTACTAAACTACTAAATAAATTAAATTATCTTGTACATTATTATACTTTAAAAAAACAAATATTAAATATTAATATCAATAAAATCTAATATTGAAATTTTTATAACTAATTAAGTTATAACTAATTAAGTTATAACTAATTAATTATTTGTAATTTAAAAAATAAAAAATAAATAAATATTTTAAAAAATATTTTTTTAGCTAACTAAAAAAAACAATAATCTATACTATGACATCTAGTAAATAAAATTATTATAAAATTATTACAAAATTTTAATTAATGTTTTTTTATTGAATAAATTGAGATCAATTAAGATAATCTTGTACATTATTATATTGAAAACAGTTTGTAAATACTAATATTAATAAAAATTTTATCAAAAAATTTAAAATTAACTTTTAAATAATAAAATTATTGATATTTAAAAAAAAATAATAATAAATAACTCAAAATAATATATATATATATAGTATGACATCTATTTTTATAAAAAAAAATTAATTAATTAATTTCAACTTGTACATTTGTATGACGCTTTAAAAAAATATTTGTAAATTTCCTGAATAATTACTATAAAATAAAACTGTATATAAACATCGTAATTTTAGATTATATACAAATAAATGTTTTAATAAAACATTTATTTTATTTTATTTTTATAAAAAAATTGTTTGTTTTTTATTATATACATATTATTCTAAGTTTTTTTAAAAAAAATAAAATAAAAATAATTTATAAGTTAAAATGTTTATTGCTAATAAGGACCTAGTAAATTATTTTATTTATTTAATCTATCTTGGTCTAACTTATTTTGGTTATAAACTAGTTGAATTGTATTATGTTTATTCAAAATTGCCCCCTGGTCCACTACCGTTACCAATTTTGGGAAATAATTTAAGTAATAAAAAATTAATTAAATTTTAATAATATATATATATAAACTATATTTTTTTAAATCCTAATTATTTATAATTATTAATTAATTAATTAATTTTATTTAATTTAATTAAGTGTTTTGGACATCGGCTCACATTGATGTTGTTATGCGTAGATTGGCCAAAAAATATGGTCCCGTTTTTACCGTATATGTTGGCCATAAACCCCAAGTAATTGTTGCCGACATAACCATTGCCAATACGTTGTTTAAGCAAAAAAATTACAGTGGACGCCCGACATTGTTTACAAGTATTAATTATAATTATAATTATAATATAAATTTTATTTTTTTACACATTGTTTACTAGTATTACTAATAATAATAATTATAATATAAATTTTATATTTTAAACATTGCTTACTAGTATTACTAATAATTATTATAATATAAATTTTATTTTTTTACACATTGTTTACTAGTATTACTAATAATAATAATTATAATATAAATTTTATATTTTAAACATTGCTTACTAGTATTACTAATAATTATTATAATATAAATTTTATTTTTTTACACATTGTTTACTAGTATTACTAATAATAATAATTATAATATAAATTTTATATTTTAAACATTGCTTACTAGTATTACTAATAATTATTATAATATAAATTTTATTTTTTTACACATTGTTTACTAGTATTAATAATAGTAAATAATAATTATAATTATAATATAAACTTTATTTTTTACACATTGTTTACTAGTATTACTAATAATAATTATAATAATAATATAAATTAATTTTTTTCAGTTCTATCGGTTAATTAAATTAATTTTTTTTAATTTTTTTTCAAACAATCAAGCTCAATTTTATACCAATGAAAATATGTGCGATATTGCTACAAGCGATTATGATGAACGTTGGGCAGCCCTACGATTAATTGGCCACAAAGCAATAGTGTAGGTTAATTTTATTTAATTATTTAAAAATTTTAAAAAAATTAATTAGAAAATAATAGTAGTTTTTTTTAATTTTCAGAAATTATTCGAGAGACGAAAAATTGGCAAAAATTATTAGCGATTGTGTGGACACAACCATTAGAAAGATTAGCCAAAAAGAGTCTAACAAACCGTTTAAGCCGAACACCTATCTGTTTGATTTGACATTCAATATAATAGCAAAAAGTTTATTCAAAAAATCGTATGTAAAAAATTGTTTTTATTAAATTATAACAAGGGGTGTGATTCAAATATTACGTTTGCATTAAAAAAAATAGACCCCCTCCCCGATGTTAGCAATATTTTTGTTGTTATTGTTGTTGAATATATAGTTTCTGGCAAAAATTAGTTATGTCCATACATACAGAACAACTGACATAAACCAATCATAGTTTAATTTAAAAATTTATATTGTTATGGTAACAAAACTACTTTTTTAGTCTAATGTTATAAATACCACTTAAAATATTATTTTAAACTTAGATCTCAACAATATATATATTTTTTCAAAATAAAAATTCACAAACTGATCTTTACATATTTAGCACTAATATGAGCCAATGCGTGTCAAATGCTCTTCATCTGTGGTTATGTAGAACCCATACCCTCAACCCCTCCCCCAAGTGTGAACGTAATATATGAATCTCCCCCACCAACTAATATTGTTTTAATTAATTAATTTTTTAAATTTTTTTTTTGAAAAAAAAGTATTCCGTTAACTGACAGTGAATACGATTTTATTAAATACTATTGCCGTGACATTAACAACGAATTCAGTGGCAGTCGTATACTATTGGATTTGTCGCCACTGTTTGGTTGGCTATTCCCACAGATTGCCCAAAAATTTTCGAAGGCTATCATCAAATTCAATCAATTCAATTATGAGAAGCTTAAGCTACACTATTTGGATAGCGATAGGGGTGGCGATGATGGTTATGAATCGGTTGTCCAAAATTACAAACTAGACACCGATGACGATGACAATGATTTTTGCGATGCCATTATCAAAGCTAAACGGGACGGTCTACGGGATAACAAGCAATGGTCAAAATATCTGACCGACCGGAATCTCGGTCTGATGGTTTCAAATATGTTTGATACAGGGGTGGCAACAATGGACGATAGTAGCCAATGGTTGCTATTGTGGATGACCTACTATCCCCAGTGTCAACAGTTGATGAGACAGGAAATCAGTGAGATTATTGGCGACCAACAGCCCCGACACTCTGATAGATATCAATGTCATTATGTGATGGCATTTATAGCCGAAATGTTACGCTATATGAGTCTATTGAGTTTCTATCATAAAACATTGGAAACAACTAAAATAGGTATATATATATATTGCACCCAAATTTTTTTTTATATGTTTTACGGTATATATATATATATATTTTAGACATATAAATATTATATGTAGTTATACTGCTATTTTTATATATCATATAATAAGTACTGTATTAAACTTTTTTTTAAAAATCATATCAAAAAATCGTATAGGGTAGTCATATATATATATATATATATATATATATATATAAATATATAAGTAGTAGTTTTTTAATACATAATTTTTATTTTTTAGTTTTTTTTAATTATTTATACTATAATTAATGAATCTCAATTTTTTTATTTAATATATATATATATATATATACTATTAATGCTATAGCAGTTGTGTGTGTATTAATTAATTGCTAAAAACTACTACTAATACTAACACGTATATCTAACTAACATATTAACTAGATTTATAAAAAAAAATAATTCAAAACATTTCACTTAAATATACAATATTTATATCTATATATATATATATATAGAAAAATATACAGTTCCCAAAAACACTATTGTACTGTTATACTTGGGCCATGTTATGCGCGAAGATAGCCAATGGGGTACCGATGGCCACAGTTTCCGACCGGAACGTTTCATCGATACGGATACTGGCCACTATACGGGCAGCAAATGCCCGCAGCTGATACCCTATAGTGTCGGCCTCAGAAAATGTGTGGCCGAAAAACTGGCCAACGCTACCTTGTTTATCATATGCGTACGACTACTGCAGTCAACCAAACGTATCGAACTGGCCGATAGTCAGGGCATAAGTCCCGATCCATTGATTTCCGATAGACGACTGCCCAGAGCCTATAAGATTGTTATCGAACCGAATATTTGAAATTTTTTGAATTGAAAAAAAGACAACTAAAGATGCAATTTTTAAAAATTTTATTATTTTTTTTTTTAATAAAAAAATAGATAAATAAATATAATTTTTTTTTTTAATCAATTAATTATATATTAAATATATATAATTTAGTATAGTTTTGCATGTAATTCAAGAAATGTGTAATTTTTTTTAATCTTTAATATGTATTTTTTAATTTTTGTTGATTTTTTATTGTTGTAATTTTTGTTATTTTTCAATAAAAAATTCAAATTGTAATTAATTAATTTTTTATAAACATAATTTTTATTTTCTTTTTTTTAAATGTATTTTATATATAAAAATAATAATATTTTAAAAGTTAAATAACACACTATTTGTTTTGTCTATGAGGATAATTATTAAAATTTTTAATAATAATTTAATATATTTATATATATATTATATATATTAACTAATTGTTTTAAATTAAAAAAAACAAATAATAATCTATGAAATCGATTTAATTAAATTAAATTAATTAATTAATAAAAACATTTTTTTTATTGAAAATAATAAAAAACAAAAAAAATAAAAAAAAATTATTTAATTATTTTCGTGACATTTATTGTTGCGGTTTTTTTTCGTGACCACTTTACGCCCGTTTCTCTACTCTAACCATAATTTTCTTGGTTTGCATAACACCTGAATTATAATAAAATTCCATTGGTTTCTATAAGGGGGGCGCCGGCGGGGGATGCGTGGGAGGCGGGTATAAAAAAATCAAATAATATCATTAATTATATAATGCTAAATATAGTTTTTTTTTAAAAAAAAAACACTATTGATAGCTAACCCCAGTATCGTGGAACCGGTACTTATGGACGGCATAGGCCAGTCCAAGTTTGGCCTCAATTTCGGCCAATCGTACACCAAGACAAATACGTGGACCGATACCGAACGGCAGATAGACGTACTGATTGTGTTTGGTATTGGCGGGTGCTAGAAATCGTTCCGGCTGAAATTGGTCAGCATCGGGAAACAGTTGATCATCCCGGTGCATAGCATAGCTAGGTATATGAACTAGTTGACCTTTCCGTATTTGGATACCAGTTCTCAATTGATAATCATCCGATGCCTCCCTTTCCAGATACGGTGTAAACGGATATAATCGCATCGATTCCATAATAACTGCGTCCAAGTATTTCAATGAATGCAATAGTATATCGTAGTCGTTGTCTTTCTGTTTGGGGGAACGGGAGGAACGGGATGTTATAAATAGATATATTTATTTATATCAGGGTTGCTATAGGTTTTCGATTTCAAGTGGGGGTATAGGGGGGAGGGGTAAAATGGCAAAAAAAACTCGAAAGTTTGGGGCTGTATAGGAGGGGGTGAACATTTTAAAAAAATTTTATTTTTAAACGACAATTTTTATTCAAAATTTTTAGTAAATTCCCACTAAATTCCCAATAGCTTCCCAATAACTTTCCAATAATTTTTCTAATAACTTCTCATTAGATTCTATATAAATTCCCACTAAATTCCCACTAATTTCTCACTAAATTCCCACTAAATACCTAATAACTTCCTAATAAATTATATATACAGTATATATATATAGTTTTTAGATACCTGTGCCCGGTTTAGCTGTGTAAAAAAATCTATATTGTTATCTAAGTTTTTTTTAAAAAAATTAAAAAACATAGTATTTATTGATTACTATTATTATTATTATTATTTAATACCTGACTATCATGTTTGAAATATTGGTCGACTTCATTGAACAGTTTTTCCTGGACTACGGGATTCTTGGCCAACAAATACGCTAATATCGATAATGTTGTGGCAGTTGTCTCGTAGCCGGCAATAAAAAACAGTAGACATTGCGATTGTAGTTCATTGTTGGTTAGGACTAAAAAATAATAATTAATTAATTATAAACAGTATTTAGTTAACTAAAAAAAAAAATAAAAATATAAAAATAATTTATTTTATTTTTTTAAAAATCAAATACTTTTGTCAATTGATTTTTTCGGCGACACGTTTTCGTCGACAAATTTTCCCATCAGATTAGTATCAATGCCATCAGTTTTACCGGTAATATCCGTATCATCGGTGGTCGTCGTCATCATTGAGTCTAACATTATCTGCAAAAAGTCGACCCGTTTTTGATGATTATTATTACTGTGATTGTCACCAGTTTTCAGTTCATGATGTCGACGGCGTTCATCGATAATTTGTTGGGTAAAATCCTGGAAAAATTTCGTAGCTTTCGGATCGAAAAATGTCAATCCTAGCCAACCGGCCAGCGATGGCATCGCCAACATTACCAGGATTTTCAGATTCAAATCCTGACTGAAAAATGACTGTACATTCCTGATGATAGGGTTGTCCTCATCGAACAGTGCATCAACTTTGACACCGAAAGCAACCTGAATGATGACTTCCATACTGTAGGCACCGAACAGACGTTTCATATCCGACCCGTCCCGTGACGACCCGTTATCGGCGGACATTGTCCTCAGATTCTTGTCCATTGTTTCCAGACATTCGTCAATCAATGGTAGCATTTGTTTCAATTTTTTTGTTGAAAATGCCGGCGTTATTAGCGATCGGACTCTTTTCCAATTTTCGCCGTTAAGATTGGCCACCATATTGTCGGTTAATGGATCCGAACCGTTACCCGATGACTGAAATAATTTAATAAATTGAAAAAAAAAGAAAATATTATTTAATTAATTAATTTTATTTTTTTAGGGTGGGGGGGTTAAAAATTAAATGTTAATTTTTATATATATATATATATAAGGTTATAATATTACTATTACTATTACTATTACTATTACTATTACTATTACTATTACTATTACTATTACTATTACTATTACTATTACTATTACTATTACTATTACTATTACTATTACTATTACTATTACTATTACTATTACTATTACTATTACTATTACTATTACTATTACTATTACTATTACTATTACTATTACTATTACTATTACTATTACTATTACTATTACTATTACTATTACTATTACTATTACTATTACTATTACTATTACTATTACTATTACTATTACTATTACTATTACTATTACTATTACTATTACTATTACTATTACTATTACTATTACTATTACTATTACTATTACTATTACTATTACTATTACTATTACTATTACTATTACTATTACTATTACTATTACTATTACTATTACTATTACTATTACTATTACTATTACTATTACTATTACTATTACTATTACTATTACTATTACTATTACTATTACTATTACTATTACTATTACTATTACTATTACTATTACTATTACTATTACTATTACTATTACTATTACTATTACTATTACTATTACTATTACTATTACTATTACTATTACTATTACTATTACTATTACTATTACTATTACTATTACTATTACTATTACTATTACTATTACTATTACTATTACTATTACTATTACTATTACTATTACTATTACTATTACTATTACTATTACTATTACTATTACTATTACTATTACTATTACTATTACTATTACTATTACTATTACTATTACTATTACTATTACTATTACTATTACTATTACTATTACTACTTACTAATAATAATATAAAAAATTAATTAATACCCGTTTGTTTGCAAAACTATGAAAATCTTTGACCAGAACGTCGCGAATCAATACCGGATCCGACAAATAGAGTACCGGTTTCGACATCTCATAGTAACCGAAACATTTGCCGTACCGACGGTACAAATCGATTTCCAATTCCTGTAACGGTTTTCTGTACTGAGCCCACAAACCTACCGATGCTGTTTGAATGCCCTGCGACTCCCAATACATACATTTTGATTGATAATATCTAATAAATTATTTTGTTGTTAACAATAATAATAATAATGAAACAATTAATTAATTAATTTAAGAAAATAATAATTATTATTATTATTAATTTAAGAAAATAATAATAATTATTATTATTATTAATTTAAGGGTTTTATTTATTTTTTGTTGAAAATTATATTTAATATCTGTCAGTAAAATTAATAATAATAAATGTTGTAAAAATTATTATTAATTTTTTTTTAATAATACTATTTAATAATTAATATTTATATATTAGGTATTTATTAATAGGTATTAAGTATTTAGACTGCTATGGAATTAAATTATTTTATATAATTTTTATTTTTTTTTTAAAAATATAAATATTTTTTTGTATTACCTGTAAATTGCAAAGAAAATTACTAATACAATAGCAAACCATTTAATTAGCGGATGCAAAATAAATAAATAAAATAGTTGTAACATTTTGTTGCTTTTTTAAAAAAATATAAAAATAAATTTTGAATAGAAATAATCAACAGATTTTTTAAAATATACTTAATATAGTAATCATTAAAAATTATTAATTTTATTTTGTTTTTTGCTAATCATTTAATGATTTTTTCAGTTAATTATTTATATAAAATTTATATATAGTTTTTTTTTATTAATTAATGGAAAAATTTTATATAAAGTGCTTATTTTTATTAATATATATATAAAATAATAATAATATCTCAATTAATTATGACTTATAAATATTTGCAATGTTTTTTTTTTTAAATAAATTTTTTTTGAATAATTATAACAATTGTAATATTTTTTTTAAGTATTATACTGTAATATACGGTATAGTGTTATAATTTTTTTTAGTTTAGTATTAAACTTTAAATTTTTTTTATAATTAAAAACATTTATAACGATTCAGGGTACTATAATTATTATAATTATAATATTCCCCTAAATTAGTTAGCATTGTATCAATTAGTAGTGTAGTGTTGGTAGAAAAATAAGAGAAATTTATTTATTTTTTAAAAAATACTAGATTAAAGTTTCTAGAAAGTTTCTAATAGAATTTTCTATCTATTATGATTCTCTAGTTAATTTTATACTAATTAAAATTAGGTCATTTATATAATAAATAACAAATTAAATAATTTTATTTGTATTTTAATTACTAATTAAATTTATTTAAAAAAAATAATAATAATTTAAATTAATGTAATCATATTAAAGTTAAAAAAAAAATTTCATGAATTAAATTTTTACAAAACATTATTATTATTATTATTATTATGTAATAATTATAATTATTTATTTAGGTATCCATTTGTATAATAGTATAAAATTATTTGTATAGTATTATCCTCTCATTATTATTATTATTATTATTATTATTATTAATATCTTTATAATTATTAAAATTTGTTATATTTATATGGAGATAGTTTAATAATAAATTAAAAATTTCTATAGAAATTTATTACTGAGAAATTTTCTAGAAATTTTTTTAGCAAAAATTTATTTTGAAACTTTCTAATTGTATGAAAACTTATGGTTATTAATATTGAAAGTCTAGTTAGTTCATTAATTTTAACAATCAAAAACTAAAAATAAATAATAATAACTAAATAATTAAAATATAGTTTTATTTTATTTTTTTTTAAATTGTTAAAACATAACATAGATTGTTTGTTTTAATTGATTATATAATTAATTGATGATTTAAAAAATGATTTTTTAAAAATAATTTTTCGTTGTTGTAACTAATTGTATTTTTTAAAAATAAAATATTAAAACAAATACAAAAACATTAATAAAATGTATACTATTTGTCTACAAAAAAAATATATTAATAATTAGTAATATTTTTGCTATAATTTTCGTTCAATAATACCTGTCATAAATCTATTGGTAATACAGTTATTAAATATTTTATTTTTTTAAAAATAAATAATTGAATAATGCATTAAATTAATCTTGTACATTATTATATTAAAAAAACAATTAGTTATTAACTAATATTAATTTAATTTTTATCTAAATTTTTAATTCAAATAATTATTGATATTTTTATCTATATTAAATGATTTAATGATATTGTAACATCTATTATAAAAAAATTAAATAAAAATATTATAAGTAAAATAGTTTTTATTAGATAATTAAATACAATTAATTTAATCTTGTACATTATTTTATTGAAAACAATTAGTTAATACACATATTTATTAAATTATTAACATATTTTTAATTTTTAAGTTTAAATAAACAAATTATTGATAGTTATTTTTAATTAAATCACTTAAAATGCAATATACAGTACATTATGACATCTAGTATATAGGATTTAAAAAATTATTATAATTAATAAAATATTTTAATTAAAATAATTATTATATTAAAAATAACTTATAATTGATTATATTGTTTATTAAAATGACTTTTTTAAAATAATTTTTTGTTGTTGTAACTAATTGTATTTAAAAAAAAATATTAAAACAAATACAAAAATATTAATAAAATGTATACTATTTGTCTACAAAAAAATATATTAATAATTAGTAATATTTTTGCTATAATTTTCGTTCAATAATACCTCTCATAAATCTATTGGTAATACAGTTATTAAATATTTTTTTTTTAAATAAATAATATGGACAATGCATTAAATTAATCTTGTACATTATTATATTAAAAAAACAATTAGTTATTAACTAATATTAATTTAATTTTTATCTAAATTTTTAATTCAAATAATTATTGATATTTTTATCTATATTAAATGATTTAATGATATTGTAACATCTATTATAAAAAAAAATTAAATAAAAATATTATAAGTAAAATAGTTTTTATTAGATAATTAAATACAATTAATTTAATCTTGTACATTATTTTATTGAAAACAATTAGTTAATACACATATTTATTAAATTATTAACAAATTTTTTTAAAAACTTTGTATTAAAATAACAAATTATTGATAGTTTTATTATTATTATTAAATAACTTTAAATATATTGTATATTATGACATTAGAAAAAATTTAAAAAAAAATCAATTAGTTATTATTAATATTAAATAAATTTTTCTGAAATTTAATTTTTAATAATTTACTTATTGTAAAATATAATTATAAATTAAAAAAAAAATATTATAAGTAAAATTTGTTTTATTAAATAATTAAATCAATTAGCTTATTCTTGTACATTATTATAGTAAATACAATTAGTTAATACATATATTAATCAATTTTTTAACTAAATTTTTAAAAATAATTTTAAAATATACAAATTATTGAGATTTTTTTTTATAAATCAAATTACTTAAAATGTAATATATTTTGTGTATATTGTGACATCTATTACATAAAATTATAAAAGTTATATATATAAATTATTTTAATTAAATAATTAAATCAATTAAGTAAAAACTAGTACATTATTATATTGAAAACAATTAGTTAATAAAAATATTAAACAAATATTTAACAAAATTTTAGATTATAATTTTAAAATAAACAAATTATTGATAAATTTTTTAATTAAATAACTTAAAATCTAATGTATATTATGACATCTATTATATAAAATTAAAAATATTTTTATAATTTAAAAACTGATTTTATTAAATAATTGAATCAATTAAGTTAATCTTGTACATTATTATATTGAAAACAATTAGTTAATACTAATATTAAACAAAATTTTTAACAAAATTTTAATTTTTAAGTTTAAATAAACAAATTATTGATAGTTATTTTTAATTAAATCACTTAAAATGCAATATACAGTACATTATGACATCTAGTATATAGGATTTAAAAAATTATTATAATTAATAAAATATTTTAATTAAAATAATTATTATATTAAAAATAACTTATAATTGATTATATTGTTTATTAAAATGACTTTAAATATATTGTATAGCATGACATCTATCATAAAAAAAAATATTATTAATTAAAAATTTAATCATTCAATTTAATCTTGTACATTATTTTATTTGAAAACAATTAGTTAATACTAATATTTATTAAATTATTATCAAATATTTTTTAAAACTTAAAATAACAAATTATTGATAGTTTTATTATTATTTAATTGACTTTAAATGTATTTTGAATTAACAAATTTTTGAATATCAGTTAACAGTTATTATTTTTTTTATTTAATCTGGATATTACATTAATTTAATAGTATATATATTAATATATATAATAATTAGATACAATAATCATAGCTAAAAATATGATAATTGATTTTCTCAACGATATAACTGATAAAAACATTAGTGTAAACAATATTATATACATAGCCATAGAAATCAAAGTCAAATAATTGATTTTCTGGACATAATTGTTGCCAATTGTGGTTGCGATCCAATTGATAGCTAAAAATATATTTAAAATAATTGTTTTAAAAAAATATTTACTTATTATGAATAATTAAATATATATATATATATATATCAGGGTTAAGCAAGGTTTTGGATTTTAAGGGGGGGGGGTAGACAGGGTTGAAATTTACAAAATTCTAGAAAAATCTTAGGGGGGTATAGAGGGTATAGACTATTATAGAATATTATATATATATATATTATAAGTAAACTTATATATATATAATGTATATAACTTTACAGTATAAATATTAATACTATTTAACTAAATAATATAATTACAATTATTATTATTATTATTATTATTATTATCTTCATATATGAATCGGGCGCCCATCTCTCCGGCCAACATTGCCGCAGCTCCGGGATTGGCATTCATTATCTCCGGATAGATGGATAAGTCGACAACACGTAACCCGCGGACACCTTTGACACGCAATCGGGGATCGACTACAGTATCCCTGCGCTGGGGATCACCCATTCGACAAGTACCAACTGAATGCCATATACTACCCGACCATTGTTCAATCAGACAGTCAATATAGCTAAGACATTGATAGACTGGACCACTACCTGGTGGACAGTACTGACAGGGAGCTATCGGTTCAGTGGGTATACTAACGTATTGGCCGAAACTGGTCGTCTCGACAAATCGGAAAATATCGCCGACTGCCTGACGAAACCTGAGGCGATCGCTTTCAACGGATAAAAAATTGGGATCAATTAGCGGATGATCTTCGATACGGCAGCTATTGTTCAGGCGGACAGTACCCGTACTTAACGGTCGGGCAAGTATCGGATAAAATAGCATTGACCAGGTAGATGTGACACCCGGATGATATAGGCCACCGGGCATGACCATACATTCAAGATACAGGTCGGGATAGTTGTCCTCCTCCACCAATACACTGGTATTGTTGTTATTACCCGATGATGATGATGATGATGATGATGACCAATACATACCACCAATCGGGTACTGGGCCATTGCACCTGTACCCAGTACAATCGACTCGTACAGTTGTGTTAGATTGTCCAATTGGACGACTGGCCTGACCATTTCTGGTTTATTTATCGGGAACTCCAATATTATAGTTAAATGATTGTGAAAATTGTTGCCAACGGCTGGTATGTCTGAATAGATTTCAGAGATACCGGCGATTGATTTCAGATGATCGGCCGGTCCTACACCCGATACCATTAGCAACTGTGGACTGGCTATTTTACCTATCAATATAAAAAAATATATATATATAAATGTTATAAATTAGTTAATTATAAAAATATATATATAAACAAAAATTATCATTGCTGAAAAAAATGTATTAATATTTATATAAGCTAAATTAATTAAATATTAAATTAAAAAAGCTAAATTAATTAAATATTAAATTAAAAAAGCTAAATTAATTAAATATTAGATAAAAAAAAACTAAATTAATTAAATATTAAATTTTAAAAAACTAAATTAATTAAATATTGAATAAATTCAAAATAAATAAAATATTAAATTAAAAAAAACTAAATTAATTAATTATATATTACCTGCCGATAAAATTACCTCCAGGTTTGCTAATACTCTATGTGTGCGCTTATCTTTAATAAACTCGACTCCCTGTGCCCGAGGAGTATGATGGCCGCCCTGACCATTGTTAACTGTACGTTCAATAAGTATTTTGGATACCTGAGCCCGGGTAACGATTGTCAATTTAGGACACAAATCGCTCATCAAATATGAGTTATAGGTCGATGATTTCAATCCCTGGCCAATAGTCGACTGTACTATTCGGAAACCGGTTTGATTTGGACCGTTATAATCGCTATACTCCAGACCCCATTCGCGGGCAGCCTCAGCCTGTTTCTCGAATATCGGATAGATTTCATCGAATGTCGACACAACTACCGGTCCCTGTCGTCCGTGATACTGATCGCTAACCCGGGGGTCGGTATTGTTTTCAATTTGCTTAAATACTGGCAAAACACTCGCGTAATCCCAACCAATGGCACCGTATTTTTCAGCAATCATGTCGTAGTATTTGAGATTACCTCTAGAGTTGAGAGAGAGAGAGAGAGAGAGAGAGAGAGAAAGAGAGAGAACATATTAAACTATTTTTAAAAAAAATATTATTATTATTATTATTATTATTATTATTATTATTATTATGAAAATATCATTTAAAACTAAATAGTAATTATATATATATATATATATGAAAAAATTACATCTAAATATGTTTATATATACATGTAAGTACACATTAAAAATTGTTACATTAAAAAATTAATATTATTATTATTATGAAAAAATAACATTTAAAACTAAATATAATAGTAATTATTGATATATATAAAATTATGCCTAAAAATTATTCAGTATTAATTTATTAGTCATATACTGTATATAATATATATATTTATATACCTATTATATATCATTCCGGTGAAAGTGGAAGTTCCGCCTAATATACGACCGCTTTGTTCAATTTGTTGGCCACTGTCCGGATAGGAATGTCCCGAAAATTTTTGCCTAACCATCGGATAGTTCCAATGTATGCCAATATCGTCGACATAGTTAACCAGTGCGGGTATATCGTCCATCAGGGCATCGGTACCGCCGCCAGCTTCAAGTAGTAGTACATCCGAACCCCACTGGGATAGACGACACGAGACAATAGCACCGGCACTGCCGGCACCGACTACTATATAATCGTATGATGGTTTCGGCGGTAATGGTGTCTGATTGGCCACTAGATTGTGACGGTCCTGTCTATCCCTTATAATTGTTGATAGCGCCAGTAATTTTGTTAATAAAGTTATCGTGTACATTTTTTTGTTTTTTTTTAATAATTTACTTTAGTTTGAAATTTACAAAAAACTTTAGATTATAATTATATAAAAATTATTAAAAACTATTTATAAAAACTATTGTATTATTTATTTTATTTTTAAATAATAAAATTCTTTAATGAAAAGCATTATTCAAACAATTTTATAAATAATTTTAAAAAAAATTATTTATTAAACTAATAAATTCTTTATATATATATATACAGTATAACCTCTTTATAAGCACCTTCTCTATAGGCAAAACTCGTTATAAGCAACTCAATATTTTGCTGCACCAATGAGTTGCTTATAAAGAGGTCAAACTGTATATATAAAAGCAATGGTCAATACATCACTATACAGCGCTTACAGTGTCACCAATACAATACAAAGTTACTTTGTAATTATAAATATGATATACTGTATGTTTCACTATGTATTTCTCTATTATAAGTAAAAAAATACAGTTTAATCAAATTATAAAAATTCATTATAATTATCTATACTTAATATATTATTTAACAATTTTTTAAAATTAATTTTATATACCGTATATCTTAAATACCGTCATATATATATATATATAAAAATAAATATTATTAAACAATTTTATCTAAATTTTTTTTTTAAAAAAACTTTTTTTTAAATAAAATATTAATAATAAAAAAAAATTTTTATTTAATACAATAAAAATTCAGATAATTAATTATTCTAATAAAAAATTAATTTTTTAAAAAAACTAATAAAACTAATTAAACTATATATAAATTGCGTTTACAAACTAATATTTACTTATATCATATACTATTATTTATTAATTAATTAATTTATAAATAAAAAAATATTTTATAAAAATAAATATTATTAAAAAAATTTTATCTAAAATTAAAAAAAAACTTATTTTAATAATATCTTAATAATAGTAATAAAATTTTTCTATTTTTTTTTTAAAAATACAATACAATACAAATCAGATAATTAATTATTTTAATAATTAAACTATATATATATATATATAAATTGCATTTACATATTTAGTTATATATATATATATATAGTTAGTTAATATATATATATATATATAGTTAATATAGTTAATAATATATATATAGTTATTATATATATATATATACAGTATAAATATTAGTTAATCTAGGGGTTATGGGTTTTTTTGGGGGGGGAGGGGTTTCAGTCTCTTAATTCAATGCCGATATCAATTGGTCTCAAATCAAGTATTAGTCTCATTAGCTGTGATTTTAGATGCAATTTGGTTTCGGGTGTACGAAAAAATCGATATTTATTAACCAAATAGACAACAGCTGTCTTGGCCTCCATCAGCGCAAATCGCATACCAACACAATTTCTGGGTCCCAAACCAAACGGCATATACGTATAGGGAACTAATTTCCGACGATTTTCGGGCATAAATCGGTCGGGATTCCAACAGTCGGGTTCGGGATAATAGTCGGGATTGTGATGAATGCTTTCGATATCAAAGTTAACAAGCATTCCCTTTGGTATTGTTAGTCCAATACTCTCTATAATAATAATAATAATAATTATTATTATTATTATTATTATTATCAAACAAAAAATGTAAAATAAAATACAATCAATTAAAATTTAATATTTTTAAAAAATATAAAATAATCATAATTATTAATTTTTTTTAAATAGATAGTAATATACTATATTTTTGATATATATATAGAATAAATACAAACAGAATATATATCGTATATCAATATGTACCACTATGTTACCATTAAATTACCATTAAATTCCCATTAAATTCCCAAGAATTTCCCAATAATTTCCCAATAAATTCCGTATAATTTCCCAATAATTTCCCATTAAATTCTCATTAAATTCCCACTAAATTCCCACTAAATTACCATTAAATTCCCAAGAATTTCCCAAGAATTTCCCAATAAATTCCCGTTAATTTCCCAATAATTTCCCATTAAATTCCCATTAAATTCCCACAAAATTCCCACAAAATTCCCATTAAATTCCCAATAAATTCCTAATATTATATATATATATATATATAGTATTTATATATTATTATTATTATTGAATACATTACCGATTGTATAGTCCTGGGAAGCCATCCGACCAAACATTGGTAACGGATTATACAGTCTCAATGTTTCGGCAATACATGCCTCCAGATACGGCATTCGGGTAATTGAATCGTAATCATCGTATTGGCCATTAAATTGTTCACTGATTTCCTGAAACAATTTTCGCTGACACTCATCGTCCAATGCTAGCCTATAGATTAGCAGCGCCAACAGCGAACCGGTAGTCTCGTAGCCGGCAACTAGAAACTGAAAACTAGAGGCCAGTATATCTGTATCGGTTATTTTGGAAACCAATTGCTTGTTAGCAATCAATTTGTTCATATCAATCGACTTATCATTGATTTGTCCATAAATTTCGTCGCTCTGATCGCCATCAATCAAATCCATGTCCTCCTCTTCAGCCGACTCTATCGACTTCATGTCCTTATTATTATTATCATTATTGATGGCTGTCTTATCTTTTGCATCCAAAATCAATTGCAAATAATCTTTATGTTTCATATGTTGTTGTTGTCTATTGTTTTTCATTGATTGACGTTTAGCTATAATCGATTGTATCTATTTAAAAAAAATATCAGGGTTGATAAAGTTTTTTTTTTAATTTCAGGGTATATAGGATAGGGTAAAATGGCAAAAATCTTTGAAAAAGATTATGAGGGATATAGGGTGTGGTGAACATTTTTATTGCATTTTTAAACGACAATTTTTATCCCAAAATTTAAGTAAATTCCCACTAAAATCCCAATAAATTATGTATAATTGCCCACTAAATTCCCATTAAATTCCCACTGAATTTTAATTAAATTCCCACTAAATTTTTAATTAAATATCCACTATACGGTATATAGTATAAAACTTACCTAAATATTAGCTAACTTTTATAATAATAATAATAATAATAATAATAATAATAAGTTACCTTACCTATGATAAAGTTAACTTTTAAACAAATTTAAACTTTAGACATTATCTGTATATATAATATATATGTATTATATATAATATATATGTATTATATATAAATACAGTATATATATATATATAAATAAATAACTGACCGCTTGTTTGAAAAACATTTCCACTGATGTCGACGTAAATCTAAAACCAGTTATCTTAAGCAACTTTGAACCCATCGATAACATTATCAAATAGACAATAGACCTCAAGCTAACGGAAAATACTTTCTGTGCCATCAAAACAAATTCACTGGGTTTCTGGTCATCGTAGGTATCGATTTGTGTACCGAAAGCGCAGGCAGCTATCACGTCCATTGTCAGACAGCCCATTGTTTTTTTCATTTCAATAGTCTCCCGGTTCAGGGCTTTCGGTTCCAGATATCTATCCAATCGATGAACACAATCGACAACAATCGGATGCATTGAACGCATTTTGCCGGACGAAAAGGTAGGCGATGTCTATATATAAATAAATATATATATATATCTATACTACTATATAATTTGGAAATGTTTGTGCCATTTTCTGACACGCAAACAATTACTCTTAATGTGTCGCGCGATTATTAATAATTTTAATTTATTAAATAAAAAAAATAATAAAATATACTTTTTTATAAAACACTGTAGATTATATAGCGCGTGAAAGCATTGTTTAGTAAAGAGATAGATTGAGAGAGAGAGAGAGAGAGAGAGTATTGTTGCACGTGTTAACTACACTCAAAAATAAAAACACTGCAAAAAAATCAAATTTTGCTTGGTCAAAAAATCAATTAAAAAACATTTTGAACCTAGATACAAAGCCAAATGTGATTTAAGTGTTTTTATTTTTGAGTGTATTGATAAACATTTTATTACATGGATCTAACTAGTATATTTATAAATAAAATAATTTATTGGGAGAATCTTAAACAGCGGCGGCGGCGGCGGCGATAATATTAATTTCAATTAAATGGTTCAGCAATACGTTAAGAATTAAATAGTGACCATGTTGGTGGATAATTTTATTATGGCCAAAATTGTAATTAATTATAATATTCAATTAATTATTATAATAATAATCAATTAATTATAATAATAATAATAAATTAATTATAATAATAATAATCAATTAATTATAATATTAATCAATTAATTATAATAATAATAATCAATTAATTATAATAATAATAATCAATTAATTATAATAATAATCAATTAATTATAATAATAATAATCAATTAATTATAATAATAATAATCAATTAGTTATAATAATAATAATAATAATTAATTAATTAAAATTTTGGCCAATATAAAATTAGCCAACAACATTGCCAGACCAACATGGTCACTTTTCAATTCAAACATATTGTTGATCAGATAATTGTAATTAATAATATTGCCGCAATACTAGGCCACCACTGCCGCCGCTGTTTAAGACTTTGTGATTTTTATTTTAAAATTAATTTTAAAAAATTTTTTTTATGGTAATAAAAATAATTAAAAAAAAACAATAATACAATTGATCGCATATTTTTCCATTCATTGGCTTTCATATTGAACAACGATTGATGCAATAAATCGTTAGCATAATTAAAATCGTTTCGATCGATAAATACGTTAAAATCTTTAATATTCATCTGTTTTATTAATTGCGGATCCGATACATAAAGTACTGGTCGACTACCAAAATATGTACTAAAAAAATTAAAAAAAAACAACAAAAATTAGCTATATTTATATCAAGGGTTAAGCAAGGTTTTGGATTTAAGGGGATAGCCTGGGGGATGATATTTACAAAATTCTCGAACAATCTTGGAGGGCGGGGGGGCCTAGGGAGGGTGGGGTATAGGCTTTTATTGAATTTATAAAGACGGCAATTTTTTTTGAACAACAAAATAATCAAGTGTAGGGTAGTCAAGAGAAAATTCCCATAAAAATCCATTAAATTCTAGAATATTCTTATAGAAATTCTACAAAAATTCCCATAAGATTCCCGTATAAATTCCCAGTATAATAGGTAAATATTTTTTATATATATATATATCATATATATTTAATAGTATTTAATAAATTAATATTAAAAAATTAAAAATTACCCGTAAACATTGCCATATTTGTTATGATAATCGATCATTACGTCCGGTATTGGTTTCAAAAAATTATCAAAAAAATTGCCTAATATTGGTAACGGTTTGGGTCCGGGTATACCACGCGATGACCAATAGTTAAAGTTACGGGTAGTGTAACTATATATTTGTTTCAGTTTGTATCAGTTTTTATTAGATTTCAGAAAAAAAAATTTAGAAACATTATTTAAGTTATATTTAAAAATAAATAAATAAAAATAATTTAAACAATTACTTACTAATATAATGATAGCAAAATAATAATAATTGTTATTAATAAGTAAATCATAATTTTTTATGCGTTTTGATACTATATTGATATACTATTAAAAAACTCAATTTTTTATTTAATAAAATAAATATATTTATAATTAAAAAAAAACTATTATTTTTATTATTACTATTAGTAAAGTTGTATTTAGGATGTTTAATGTAATAATGCTTTAATATTATTAAATTATACATTATATATATTTGTATATATTTTTTTAAATAAATCAATAATGTTTTTATTTTTCT